>NC_058131.1:335016479-335045189 GCF_016433145.1 Gracilinanus agilis | reverse complement strand
TCTCTCTCTCTCTCTCTCTCTCCAGAGCAAAAGAGGCCTGGCTTTCAATCCACTGAGCTACCTACCTGTCTACCACTGCTTATCTTTCACATACTCAGCTCTAATTAGAGGACTATTTGCTTATCTCTGAGCACATCCTTCACTTTCACATTTCCCTACTTCTGAAATTCCTCCTCATGCCCCAATTCTTCTAATGCTCACCCCCTATTAAAAAAAATCATCCTACAAGTTCCATCTCAGAGATGTTCTTCTTCAGGGAAATGTCCCTAATTTCCTCCCTCACCCACCTGATGTAATCTCACATCACTTTGTTTGAGCTCCTCAAGTTCTCTTCATATTTTCTTTTTTGAGTTCATGTGTTTTCCTTCTACTAACTAAACCAAGGATTCTTAATCTTTTTGTGAAACTCATGGACTCCTCTGAATCAGGTGTTTAAAAGCTCGAAATAAAATACATAGGATTAGAAACCAAAAGTTAGTTAAATAAAGATGTAATTATTTCTCATCCAAATTCATAGACCCTTTAAGAGTCTGTGGTCCTTGGGTTAAGGTGTTTACTAGACCGTGATCTTTGTGAGGCCATGAACTCTCCCAATCAAAGACAAAGAATGTTAAGAGCTGAGAGGGACCTGCAAAGGACCTTTGAGCATATAGGATCCCTAATATGTGAGCTGCTGACCTTTGTGAGGGTTCATAGAATTATTGCAAGGGATCCCCAAATCTAAAGACAGTGTAATGACTCAGTATGGATAGTACACTGGACTTGGGTGTCAGGAAGATGTGAGTTCAAATCCAGCCCCAGACAATTATTAGCTATGTGACCCTGGGCAAGTCACTTGACCTCACTAAGCCTCAGTCTCTTCATCTGTAAAAAGGGGGTTAATAATGGCACTTGTATCCCAGAGTTGTTATGAGGATCAAATGAGATAATATAGGTAAAGCACTTTATGAGTTTTCAAAGGCAATATAAATGTTAATTATTATTGTTGTCAATATGTACACAACACACTTTGTCATTTATATTACATTTCATTTGTGGCTAAGAGGCAAAAAATCCTTTGAAACTGATCATAACCAAAAGCAACTGGCTGACTTTTGGCTACCTATTTATTCTGATTGCCCAGAACCATCTGATGAGCCTATGAAGACCAGATGCTTTTTCTCTACAACATATGGTTGCGAAAGTAGAATTTTTGCACTTGCATTGCAATCTAAATACTGAAGCAATCAGGCAGGTGGAATGAGTTCTAAGGTTCATAATTTCAGCACTTTAACCTGACTTTCAATAATAAAAGCTATAAGCTGGGCTCTAGTCACCATTTCATTAAATAACAGAACAACCAACAAACTCCTCTTGTGAATTGAGTAAAGAATGTCTCCTATTGCAATGTTTCAAATGTACATAGATGTCATTGTGATTAATAAAATGCGAATTCATTTAAAAGCATTTCTAGATTGATTGTAATTTTTTCAGGGTTTTTTGCATTTTTTTTCAATCAATGTTTGTAGTAGTATGTAGGAGGTGGCTCTGTGGATAGAGAGCCAGGCCTAGAGATGGGAGATCCTAGGTTCAAATCTGGAGCCAGACACTTAGTAGCTGTGTGACCCTGGGCAAGTCACTTAATTCCCATTGCCTAGCTAGCCCTTACCGTTTTTTCTGCCTTGGCACTAGTACTTGGTATCAATTCTAAGAAGGGAAATAAGGATGTAAAACTTTTTTTAATTAAAAAAATTTTAAATCAATAAATTTAGTGGTAGTCCTTAATTCTTTTCAATCATTAAGAAATGGTCCTTAAAGTCTGAAAAGTTGAGAACTACTGGCACAGAACAAAGAGTGTAAGAACTGGAAGTATTATTAGAGACCTTTAGTCCAATTACATCATTTACAGATAGATAAACTCAGGCCTAGATGCTACGGACTCAAGATTTCCTAGCAGAGTACATGTCCACAGCACAGTTTCACTTGCTCTCTTACTAACCTCAGAAGTCCAGGATAGGTTAAAGTGGATTATTCTCATTTCTCTAAGGCAGGGGTCAGCAATGTATGGCTCTCGAGCCATATCTGACTCTTTTGAGGGCCAGATATGGCTCTTTCTGCAGGAGCCATAAAGTCCATTTTTTTTCAGGCGCTGTTACAGGAGCGCGCACTGTGAGCACTGTACGGCTCTCACGAAATTACATTTTAAAAAATGTGGCGTTTATGGCTCTCATGGCCAAAAAGGTTGCCAACCCCTGGTCTAAGGGGTTACATTGAAGCCTAAATAGCAGAAGTGACTTGATTAAGACATATAGAGAGCAAGTTCAAAACAGCTTGAGTAGCTAGATAGAACAGTAGAATGTTGAACTGGAGTCAGGAAGATCTGAGTTTAAGTCCAGCCTTAGATATTTATTAGCTATATGACTGTGGGCAAGTCACTTAACCTGTGTTTGCCTCAGTTTCTTCAACTATAAAATGGGGATGACAGAAGCATCTCATAAGAAGTATCTCATAAGGGTTGTGGTAAGGATCAAATGATATGGAATAAGCTCTTGACACATATATGGGCTTAGTAAATAAGTCTTCTTATACCCACACAGTTCTCATTTAGCTCCCCTTGAAAAGGAAAAAATAAAGCAACATAACCAAACCTCTGCTTTCCATCTACCACTATCTCCCTCTCCCTACCCACAGGGAAATGAAAGAGAAACGGTCAGCTATGTGGGAAGGGTCTATCCTACCACTTCCACCACAGCTGCTGTCAGCCACCTGCCTGTGCACCTCTCCCCTCCCCACACACACACCACAAACTCCCCTATACTTTGTCCCAGAAAGAAGCTTTTGCAGGGATATGATCAAGGAAGTTTATTTTTATTGATTTTTTATTTGTTATTACTTATTTATTTTTAATTATTAGCTAGTATATAGTTCTCAGACTCCATACACAGCAAAAGAATGGAACGGACTTCGCCCTTTCAAAGTTTCTCATCTGAATCAGGGTTCAGAAGCAGCATTGGATGATGATGGAGAGAGCTCTAGCCTGGAAACTGAGAGAACTGTCGTGTAATGTGTGACTTTGAACAAGTCAGTTCCCCTCTCTGGGTTTCAGTTTCCTTCTCAGTAAAAGGAAGGGATTGGATTAGGCGATTAGAAGACTCCTTCCAGTCTTGGCATTTTATTTTCCAAGATTCCTTCCAGTTCTAGGTTTCTCTGATTCTGGTTCTAAAGCCTAGGCCTCAGGCCCATCTGCCATGGCATGCTACCAGATTCTAGTACTCCTAGCAGAATTGGCTTGAACTATATTTTTAAAAAAAATTTTTTTTAAACCCTTGTACTTTGGTGTATTGTCTCATAGGTGGAAGATTGGTAAGGGTGGGCAATGGGGGTCAAGTGACTTGCCCAGGGTCACACAGCTGGGAAGTGGCTGAGGCCGGGTTTGAACCTAGGACCTCCTGTCTCTAGGCCTGACTCTCACTCCACTGAGCTACCCAGCTGCCCCCATTGGCTTGAACTATATCCAGACCTGGAAAACTGGAACTCCTGGGTCCTATTCACAGATGAAGCTTCTGAATGACTATGTGAATAAGATGGGATTGGGGACGGGACAGGGGCTGATTTTGTTCTTCTCTGGGCCCCCACTAGTCTGTTTGACTCTATTCCCATTGGGAACATTGACTAACAACTGCTTCTTAGAGTAGGATGAACATGGGGCAGGAGGGCAGGATGAAGAGGTTATTCATATTTTTCCTTTGACTCAAATACTCTGGTTCTCTGGAAGGAGGGTCTAGCCCAAGAGGAGCAGAACCCAGCTGTAGTCCAACTGCTGATGCCACCCACACACCCCTACCTTAGCACCCAACTACTTCCCTCCACCCCCAATACCACTACCCTGGGAGTAATTTCACAGGCCACAGCCCTTGCCCCCAGCTATTTAGTCCCTAGGATTCACACAACACTCTCATGCTTCAGGGACCTCAAGGCCACTTATTACCAGTCGCTTCCTGAGAGGAACAGGAAGAGTATTATCTGTTCTTCCCATTTTGTAGAAAGGGAACCTGAGACCCAAAGAGATTAAAGATCTAATCTCAGATCATACACTCAGGACTACACCTGGGTTCCTGTTTAGGGCTTTCTCCATTGAATGCTCTTAAACCAGACTATAGAACTGTCTTCCCCAATTCCATCAACATCCTCCCCTTAATTTTTCTCCACCTTTCTACCCCTCTCTCCACATCACTTCACTTCTCTCTCTGTCTCTGTCTCTCTTGCTGTCTCTCTTGCTGTCTCTCTCTCTCTCTGTCTCTCTTGCTATCTCTCTCTCTGTCCCTCTCTCTCTCTGTCTGTCTGTCTCTCTCTCTTTCTCTGTCTGTCTGTCTGTCTGTCTGTCTGTCTGTCTGTCTGTCTGTCTCTCTCTCTCTCCCCCCCCCTTTCGAATTGGGTTCACATCCTCGACTCCCTATAATTAGTCCTGGACTGGGGACACACTTGCAGGGATACCCACAATCCACTGACCGGGTTTACTCTACCGGTTTCTTCCAGCCCTGCCAGGAACAGGGTGGAGCGTGTTGTAGAGGTATCTCTCCTGCAAACCTGCGGGACTCACCTGACTTTCAGTCTTCCAAAATGGCCCAATTTCTGCGGCTTCAGCCCTGCTCCAGGCGCCCCCACCTCAGTCTTCTGGGGGCTCCGCCGCTTCTGGGGCATCAGGCTCCCCCCGTGGTGTTGACGGAAGGCTGGCGCTGTGGTCCCTTGAGAGCCCTCCCTAGGCTCTAGCACTCTAGGCGCGTCTGCTCTCCCAAGGGGTGGAAAGGTCGGGAAAGGGAAGGGGGTAGGACACAGGTGGAGTGATGCTCAAGCAGACATCCCAGAGCGATCTTGACCCTGTTCTTTCTCCCTCTTTCCCTTTTGCTTCGGTCGGGGGACAGTGGCCCCTTGGGGGACAGACAACTGGAGTTACAGGGAAATGAACCTCTACTGCCCCTCTGAGCATCGGGGATCTAGCCAGCAAGAGACCAGCTCCATCTACAACACTCTTCCGGTCAGCGCCAGAGCGGTTCTAAAGGCGCTGGTAAACTAGAGTTCTGACAGCTACCCAGAAGATCCGAGTCCCGCCCACAGGAGTTCAGACTGCGGCAAAACATTCTAGCCTCGCCCCGAAGCGGTCTAAGTTTCCCGAATCGGCTTCCTCCTACCTCATCTTCCCTTAACCCCACCATTCCCCTCCCCCCTTTCCCTTGTCCCCCTGCATGTCGGAGCCGCCACTTCCAAGGTCCTGTTTCTCTGCGGTTACAGATTTCCTCTTCTCTGCCTGTCCCGTGGCTTATTCAAACATTATGCAAAGTCTGGAACCCAGGAGGCTCTGTGAGACACGAAGATCAAGCTGTTTTCCTTCAGGTTTTTCAACTATCTCCATTGCTAGGCTCATTTCTCTTGAGGGACTCCCAACAGATGGTGAGGTCCTTCAGGTGATCCAGTGGACCGGTCTCCTGTTCAGTGCTTTCTCCATTGAAGGCTCCTAAACCAGGACTATGGAACTGTCTTCCTCCATCCCATGAACGTTCCCATCTTTCTTCCCCTTATTTTTCTCCACTTTTCTATCCCTCTCTCCATATCACTTCACTGCTCTCTGTCTGCCTGTCTGTCTGTCTCTATCTCTCTGTCTCTGTCAGTCTCTCTGTCCCTGTCTCTGGCTCTGTCTCTGTCTGTCTGTCTGTCTGTCTCTCACATGAATTGGATTCATATCCTTACCTCCCCAGAATTAGCCCTGTAGTAGGAACACACTTTCAGTGACCCTGTGTGATTGTGAGAATCAGTTGAAAGAAGTAAAGCTTCTTAGTATAGAGTAAAGAGCTCTGGACTTGTAGTTAGAGGGCAGGGGTTCAAATTCCGCTTACTACCTATGTGACCTGGGCAAGTCGTTTGCCCTTTCTAGGTCTCAGTTTCTTCATCTATAAAATGTGGGAATTGGACTAGATGACTTTTAGTGTCCCTTCCTGGGACTTCATGGGAAGGGGCAGGAATGTGATTATTTTTTCTACTAGAGTAACAGAGGGTCGACTATTTCATAAGCCCCCTGTAGAAATAGGATGTTGGAGTTTAACAGATATGTAGAGATTATCTACTCCAACAGATAGAGAAGTTTCTTTGCCAAGGTTACTAAGAGCCGATTGTATTAAGTCCCAGATAAATCCATGAAACCAATTGCCATTTGAGGGGGTTGAGGGAGAGAAGAAATGGAAGAAAATATAATTTCCAAAGACTTTTCTTGACCAATGCTTAATTTGAGCTGGTTTCCTGTAATATCAGAAGTTAATTTGGGTACGGCAGCTAGGTGGCTCAGTGGATAGAGAGCCAGGCCTGGAGATATAAGGAGGTCTTATATTTCCACCTGGACACAAGGATTTCCTAGCTCTGTGACCCTGGACAAGACACTTAACTCCAATTTCCTTGCTATTACAACTCTTCTGTTTTGGAATCATATCAATTCGAAGACAGAAGATAAGGTTTTATTTTTTTTAAGTTCATTCAAAATGGGACAACAATGCCTCAATTTTTCTATATATATGTATTTTAAGCACTAGGCCTTGTCCACAAGGTCCTACACTATAAAATGAGGAGAGCTGTTCCATTCTTTCTAACTCTAATTCTTATTATCTTCTGCATGGGTAAGTTCTTTTAGAGGGCCAATGGGAGTTTAAGGGCACAGCTTCTCACTTTTAACTGCTTATACTGGAAAGTAACAGGAGTGGTCCCATTTACACTTACAAGCACTAAACAACTCAGCGAAACCTGGAATTTCCACATAAAAAGAGGTCATTTAGCCCAGTCCCAAGCCCAGACAAAGTATAACTGGAGTCTCAAAGCCCATTGATATGGGACGCTCTCCTCATTGGTGGAGATCAATGTCCCTCACCAGCTTGAAGATTAGGTTGAGGTTGGTGAAATCAGGAAAGAAGGGAAGAGAAAGGGAAGGAGAAAGGGGGAAGGAAATAAATATTTATATAGTCCCTACTATGTACCAGCTCCTGTGCTAAAAGAGAACTGGGTTCCTCTAGCTTTCAGCTTTGAGAGAGAAGATGGGTGATGACAACCTGTCTTCAGGTTGCTAAAAGCAGAGAACTTTGGGAAGAAGCTAAAATGAAAGGAGCTGATAACCGCTATCACTTCCCTACCCTCAGCTTGCTATACTAGAGACTGGAGAATTTTTTCCTTGGGTAAGAGCTGAGACTCATTTAAACTGAGATACTTATTCCCACCTTTAATCTAAATTATCTGATAGGTATATAAACTATATCTAATTTCTGTTTTGCTCTAGACTTGGACAAATAGGTTTCTTTGCTATTTGCTACATGTTTTCAGTTGTGGAACTAGTATTTGGTGGGAAGAGAGTCAACCCTTGGGGTGCCCCTTTCCCATTAATAAATAATGATAAAGAGTTTAGCTTGGACCTTAAAGTTACTTCCACTTAGTCTATCCAAATTTAAGGGAGAAAATAAATATAATTCTAACCTAATACTCCTGAGGAGAGCAGAGTGAGTGGCTTCTGGCCCCAATCTCCTGTTTGTCTTTCTGGAAGGAATTAAAGTTTTCCTTAGAGAAAGGTTTGGAGAAGAGATATCTCTTTTTATCTCCCTTTGATCCATAGATATGATACCTCTTGCTCTAAAAGCATTTATTAAATGCTTACAATGTGTCAAGCATTGTGCTAAGTGCTAGAGATACAAATACAAACAAAAAAGTTCCTGCTTTCAAGGAGTTTATATTCTAATAGGGAAAGAATAGAGGAACTGCAAAACCGAGAGTGGTGAGGGCAGTATTTAGGGAGGAAGAGGAGGAGGAGAAGGAGGCAGCAGCAAAGAAGTTCAGAGGGGTAAAGACTGATCAGAAAGAAGCATGATTCAGCCCCTCCTGAAATAGTGTTCCTGACAGATAGTCACCTATCCCTGATAAGTGGTCATACATAAGACTTGATTTACATACCTTCAGTGACAAGAAGCTCCCTCAGACTTTCTTATATTGAGTCTAATTCTATCTCTCTGTAGCTTCTCAGATATTGTTCCTAATTCTACAATTGGGGCCCAAGAAGAACAAATGTAATTTTTCCCCCTATGCTTGCCTTTCAAATACTTAAGGATAGTTATCATGCATCCTTAAGTCTTCTTTCCCCCCAAGTTAAACATCTCTATTTCCTTCAACTGACCCAAGCCCCTTCTTGTTCTGGCCTCCCTCCTTTGGACATGCTCTCAATTGTCGATTCTGTGCACCCCACAATAATTACTTCTTTTACCAACTCAGGAATTTGGTCTGCAATTTATAGTCTGGGGATACTAAGAATTTAAGTGACTTGTTCAAGGTCACAAAGCCAGTAAGAGTCAGAAGTAACTGTTTCTGTCTCTGTCTATCTGTCTCTCTTTTTCTGTCTTTCTATCTTTCTGTCTCTCAGTCTCTGTCTCTGTTTCTGTGTGTCTGTCTCTGTTTCTCTGTTTCTGTCTCTGTCTCTGTGTCCTCACCTTCTCTTTTTCTCTGCTCCCCCTTCCCTCCACCCCCAACACTGTCTCTGTCTGTCTCTCCAGGCTGTCAATATCCTTCCTAAAATGTGTCATCTAGAATCAAACCACTTGAGTACAGTTTTCAAATTTTGTTATATCCATAGAACCTAAGAGGAAAGGAAATAAGTATTTATTAAGTGTCAGCCACATAGTTTATGTGCCAGGCACTGGGCTAAGTACTTTACAAATATTTGCTACTCACAGCAACCCTGAAAGATAGATATGATTATAATCCCCATTTCACAGTTGAGAAACTGAGGCAGATAGAGGTTAAATGACTTGTTCAGATTCACACAGCTGGGAGGTATCTGAGGCTGCATTTGAACTCAGATCTTCCTGACTTCAGGACTAGTGCTCTATCCACCAAACCATCTAGCCTATCTGGGCTGGGGATCTTAAAGAATATGGATTAGCAGAGACCAGAAGCAATGGCATCCCAAGTTGGAGGACTAGTATGAGCAAAGAAATGATAGGAACATGAGATTTAGTGCTGGAAAAAAGCTTAGATACAAGCTAGGATTACAAAAAAGACAATCTCCTCGATCTAGAGCTGGAAGGGACCTCAGAGGTCACCTAGTTTAATCCCCTTTCTTTTAACAGATGAGGTAACTGAGACCCAGACTTGCCCCAGGTCACATAGCTAGTAAGTGTTAGAGGCTGTATTTGAACCCAAGTCTTCTGACCTCAGAGTCAGACCTCTTTAGAATATACCCAGTCCAACTCTTTGTTTTGCAGAAGTAGCTGAAGCCCAGAGATGTTGTCAGCGACTGGCTAAAAGTCATATAGGGAGGAGAAAATAGAGCCAGGATCTGACTTCAGCAACTCTGACTCCAAGCTGACTGTCTAAAGATTCCACGTTTTTGTTGTTGTTGTTCTGTTGTCTTGGTTGAACTCTGTGATCCCATATGGGATTTTCTTGTCAAAGACACTGAAGTAAGTGATTTGCCATTTCCTTCTCTGACTCATTTCACAGATGAGGCAAAGAGGATTAAGTGAATTGCCCAGGGTCACACAGAGTAATTATATGAAGCTAGATTTGAACTCTTATACAAGTCGGGGGTTGAACTAAATGATCTCCATGGTTCCTTTCAGCTCTAAAAGTTATGTTTAAGGATCTAGTTCCTGGCTCCTTCCTCCTTTATTTTCACTTCCAATCCCTCCTATTGAAAAACTGTCCCCACAAGGTTGATTGTACCCTCTAGCAGGGCTGCTGTCAGCTCTTTAGAGGACTTATTTTCATATTTCCAGTGGCATTTGCATTTATTGTTTTAGATTCCCTCAAATTCTTTTTGATTGTCCAGATATTCAAAGCAGGACAGACTTGCTCAGGAGAGGGACAGGGAAAGACAGTTATAATGCACAATGCTCCTGTGCTTCCTTTTGATTTGCTGGATGTTTCTGTCATTGCATCACAAGATATTCCTGTGTGATATTAATATAATCTTGCCCTGGGTTGGCAGGCAGGAGACCTGGGATGAAGACCAGATAAATGGCCACTCATTTTCTGTGTGACCTTGGGAAAGTTCACTTCCCCTCTCTGAGATTTCAGTTTCTCCTTCTGTAAAATGCAAATATTAAAAACAACATGTCATTTCTATTACAGAGCTTGGATGAGGTTCCGGTAAGAGGCTAGATGGGAAAGCTCTTTGTGAGGAGACCACAGTGAAGCAGAAAGACCACTGGAAACAAGAGTGAGTCCTGGCATTTCTACAACCCCATTGTGGGGCCTCAGGTATATTGTTTCACCACTCTAGGTGTTACTTTCTTCTACAAAAATGAGAAGGTTGGGTAATAATTTCAAGTCACCTCTGAAGAGTTTCTGAGACTTTTTTTCCTATGTGCCCTATGCGCAGTGCTCTGTATAGATATCATTGTCCCCCTTTTACAGATGAGTAAACTGAGGCATGGAGCAGAGGGATGACTTGCCCACAGACACAGCTAACAAGTATTAGGGATATATATATATATATATATATATATATATATACACACACACACACACACAGCTGTTGCATATATATCCCTAATATCTATCTATCTATCTATCTATCTATCTATCTATCTATCTATCTATCTCCCTAACACTTCTTAGCTGTGTTATATTATAGATAGCTGTGTGCGTATATCCTGAGTCCCAAGTCCAGCATTCCTTTTAGTACCAACAAGATAAATTTTAATTAAGGTTTCTTCGAGTTCTAAAGGCTTCTGACTCTGAAATGGAAGTTTAAGCAACATAGATACACCCATATATATGGTGAAGAGAGAGTCCAATGAACTTCAGAATGATTAAAGCTTTCTGCCCACAGCAAATTAAAGGCAGGACGGAAATTAGAACCCATGGCCCTGTGTAAAAGGAGAACATGATGCCCCAAGGGAGTCGTTTGGCCAACTTGTTTATAACCTTCTTTGCCTCTAGTGTTAACCATCTTCAGCTGTGCACCCTGTGAGGTATGAATTGAACATTTCTTTCTTAAAAAAAAAAAAAGCCTTTTTTATGCTACTTTTTCTTTTTACATCAGTTATTTGCAGATATGCCCCACCACACAGTTACCAACAAGCAAACATAAAGCAGAAAAACGGTTAAGTGAAAACAAATAAATCCAGAAATCATGGATGTGCAGCGTTCTGACGGAGGTTTTATTTCATCTGTTACCATATCAGAGAAGTAGATTTCCTCATTTCTTTAGCTTTGTTTTAGGGTTCTTTCTTTTTATATTACTGTAGTCTCTCTTTAAGTCCCAACTAAAATCCCACCTTCTACAGGAAACCTTCTCCAAAGTCTCTTAATTCTAATACCATTAATTCCTATTTATCCTGTATATAACTTATCTGGACACATTCGTTTGTTCATTTTGTTTGCTAAACTCCCTTTAGATTATAAGCTCCTCAAAGGCAAGGACTGCCTTTAGTCTTTTTTTGTACCTCCAGTGTGTTTATAGCAGTGCCTGGCACATAGTAGATACTTAATAAATGTTTATTGATTGTTCTTTACTTTTCTTTTTCTTGCCACATGGGTAATATGGAAATGTTTTGCATGACTTCATATGTATAATGTCTTAGTTGCGAGGGACAAGATGAAAGGAGGGAGAGGATTTGGAATTTAATTTTGTTTAAATGAATGTTGATAGGGGGCAGCTAGGTGACTCAGTGGATTGAGAGCCAAGCCTAGAGATAGGTGGTCCTGGGTTCAAATCTGGCCTCAGATACTTCCTCACTGTGTGACCCTGGGAAAGTCACTTAATCTCCATCATCTGGCCCTTATTGCTTTTCTGCCTTAGAACCACTACACAGTATTGATTCTAAGATGGAAGGTAATGTTTAAAAAAAAAAGAATGTTAATAAATAAAATAAATTCCTTAAAAAATAAATATTTATTGATTGGTAGTATATATATGTATACACATATATATTTCTCTTGTTTTTCCTAGTTTACTTTCTTTTTCTTACTTTATACAGTTCTCATGTTTCTCTGGATTCCTCATATTTTTTGTTTCTTACAGTACAATAACATTCATTATACAACTACATGTCTTTCTCAGCTGAATTTATTCATATCCATAACCACTGAACTTCCTCCTTAATTTCTTAGTATGGCTGGAAAACTGGTATGGGTCCCAGACTACCAGAGGTATCATTCAATTGTGAGATATGGAAACTTGTCTCCTGATCAGATGGCTGATGTTGCAATGCAAACTAGCTTTAGACTTCCTCTACAAAGAGACCTCAAAAAGCTTTTCCCTCATTCAGGCTTGTTTCTCACTGCTCCTTGAGCAGGCCTTGCACTTTAATCTTTTTTTCTAGTGCCTCCACCACCCTTCATTTAAATAATTTTCATCCTTCTAGGCTCAGTTCACACCTCTTTTCTCTGGGAGACCTTCCTTGACCACCAGAGCCCACAAAGCTCTTGTTCTCTCATTTCCAATAACTCTTTAACTATTTGTACAGCCCACTGGGCCCTGATCATATACTGCCTGGGAATGTGAATTCTTTTCATTTTTCATATATATTTTATTTTTAAAATATTCTTCCATGGTTCCATGACTCATGTTCTTTCTCTCCCCTCTTCTCTCCCCCCTCCCAGAACCGGCAAGCAATTTCACTGGGTTGTACAAATGTTATCATTTATACTTTTTTCCATATTATTCATTTTTTAACTAAAGCAATCTTTTAAAACCAAAACCCCCAAATCATATACCCATATAAACAAGTAAAAGTCATATGTTTTTCTTCTGTGTTTCTACTCCCACAGTTCTTTCTCTCGATGTGGATATCATTCTTTCTCATAAGTCCCTTGGGGTTGTCTTGTACTAACAAAGTTCATTACATTGGATTGTTCCACAATGTTTCACTTTCTGAGTACAATGTTCTCTTGGTTCTGCTCATTTCACTCTACATCAGTTCCTGGAAGTTCTTCCAGTTCATTTAGAAATCCTTCAGTTCATGTGAATGTGAATTAAATCAACAATATTATAGCAGTGACATATTTTTGTAGCATATTAAATTCTGTGGAACACCTAGCAGATTGGCCAATATAACAGTAAAGGAAAATAATAAATGTTGGAAAGGTTGTGGCAAAATCGGGACACTAATGCATTGTTAGTGGAGTTGTGAATTAATCCAGACATTCTGGAAGGCAACTTGGAACTATGCCCAAAGGGCTTTAAAAGACTGCCTGCCCTTTGATACCACTGCTGAGTTTGTACCCCAAAGAGATAATAAGGAAAAAGACTCGTACAAAAATATTTATAGATGTGCTCTTTGTGGTGGCAAAAAACTGGAAAATGAAGGGATGCCCTTCATTTGGGGAATGGTTGGTGATGGAATACTATTGTGCTCAAAGGAATAATGAACTGGAGGAATTCCATGTGAACTGGAATGACCTCTAGAAACTGATGCAGAATGAAAGGAGCAGAACCAGGAGAACATTATACACAGAGATGAATACACTATGGTACAATCGAAATAATGGACTCCTCTACTAGCAGTAATGCAATGATCTAGGACAGTTCTGAGGGACTTATGAGAAAGAAAGCTATCCATACCCAGAGAAAGAACTGTGGGAGTAGAAACACAGAAGAAAAACAACTGCTTGATCACATGGTTTGATGAGGATATGACTGGGGATATAGACTGTCAATGGTCACTCTAGTGCAAATATCAATAATATAGAAATAGGTCTTGATCAATGACACATGTAAAACCCAGTGGAGTTGCTCGTTGGCTATGGGAGAGGGTGGGAGAGAATATGAATCATGTGACCATGGAAAAATAGTCTAAATTAATTTATTAAATAAATAAACCTTAAAAAAAGAATAAATTAGAGAACTGCGCATGGAGATTGGTAGAATTCTTTTAGTGTTGGATGATTACACCTGTAGATTGAAGGGAAAGTCTGACCAAATTGCCTCAAAGAGGCAGAAGGAAAGACAGGTTAATGATCACATGGAGCTGTGTTCCATAGCCATTAAGCAGTATAGGTAGTCAGGGTTATGGAAACTCACAATGGAGAAAGCTTTGGGTCAGGAGGATCAGGGAAATCATTAGGGTAGAGTAGAGACTAGAGTTGGCCTTGGAGGTTGGAAGAATGTGGTTGGGCAAAAAGTAAGAAAAAGAGCTGTCTAGGATGGATATGAACAAACACTGACTGATTGGGAAACACTGTCTGCCCTAGAAAATACACAGTCTATAGCAGCACTCTCATTAACCTCTAGAAGTACCCAAATCTTTATCATCACCTAGAAAATAAAGTACAAATATCTCAGCTTGACATTAAAATTACTCCCTAGGGTAATTTGAAACTATGCCCAAAGGGCTATAAAACTGTGCATACCCTTTGATCCAGGAGGCCTGTATACCAAAGAGATAAAAAAAAGGGGGGGGAAGGACCTACTTGTACAAAAATATTTATAGCAATTCTTTTTATAGTGGCAAAGAATTGGAATTTATGAGGTGTCTATCTGTTGGGGGGGAATGGCTGAATAAATTGTGGTATATGATAGTGATGGAATACTATTTTGCTACAAGGAATGATGAACAGGATGATTTCAGAAAGAGCTGGGAAGATCTACATGAACTGAAGCAGAGTGAAATAAGCAGAACCAGGAAAACACTGTACACAGTAACACCAATATTGTGGAATGTTGAATTGTGATAGACTTAGCTATTAACAGCAATGCAATGATCCAGGACAATTCTGAGGAACTATGAGAAAGAATGCTCTCCACCTCCAGAGAAAGAACTGTTAAGAATCAGATTGCAAATGAAAGCATTCAATTTTTCACTTTAATTTATTTGGGTTGGGGGTTTTATATGATTATTTTCTTAGGAAATATTATGGAAATATGTTTTGCAGGATAATACATGTATAACCCAGATTGAATTGCTTGCCAGCTCTGGGAGGGAGGAGGGAAGGGAGGAAGGGAGATAATTTGGATGATGTAACTTCAGAAATCTTATATGAAAAATTATTACATTAATTGGTAAAATAAAATCTTTACCAAAAAAAATCCTCTATAACCAGACTCCAAACTCCTTCTCTCTGTGTTTCTCCTGTTGCTCCTCACCTCAAGCACTCTCCATCCTATCCAGATTAGTGTCCTCTCTGAACTGCACACACAATATTGTCATCATTATTATATCACTCCCCTTCTACTCTATGGTCTACCCAAACCACCCTTCAGAGAGATACTGAAGTGGTTTGCCATTTTCTTCTCTCGTTCATTTTAAGATGAGGAAACTGGGGAAAACAGGGTTAAGTAATTTTCCTAGGGTCACATAGCTGGGAGGTGTCTGAGGCTGGATTTGAACTCAGGTCTTCCTGACTCTCTCATCCATTGTACTATCTAGCTAGCCAGACCCAAAACTGAGTTGAAAGAGTGGGTTAGATTGCATTTGGGAAGTTGGGTTACCACTTTCAATGATTCCAAGCTGATTGCTGCTACAAGGCCCATCTTTTTAATACTAATGTTCTATTTGTGATGCTGTATGACTATGCATTATGGAACTCTATTACCTCAGAAAGATTAAAAGTGTGACACTCTCCTCACCCCAGGACAATAGAAAGATGGACAGTGAGTCTGAAGAGTACAGCACATGCTATCAATGATAACATATAGAAATGACATAAAAATACATCAGCAAAGATATATATATATATATATCCTAAGAAAGAAATGAGTCAATCTTGTCCCCTGCCTCGAGCCCTGGAAAATGTTCCTGCTCTGATGTTAGAGAGCTAATGTTTGAATCCCACCTCATACTACCTGTGTGACCTCACTTAAACTGTCAAGGCTTCATTTTTCTAATGTGTAAAATGGGAGAGTTGGATTTGGTAGACCCTGAGATCTCTTCTGGTTCTAGATCTGTGAATTTATTAGTCTATGATCTATGAGCCTGTGAACTATGACCCTATGTAGTGACAGTGAGAGATGAGAAAAGGAGAGTGCTGAGACCCTGATACCTACAAAATATTAACAGGTCTAGAGAAAGGCCTCTAGTGTGCTGGGGAGATCCATAATTCTTATGGGACATTTCTGTATGGGCACATACAAGACTCTGAAAGGATGAAAAGGTCTGAGTGGATCTCATTTTGTACCAGTGAAATGATTTTCAACACCAATTTGATTATGGATCCATCAAAGCTGAAGTTGCTCATCCTTTGTTTCAAAGAGGACCGATGATAACATGGAGGGATGCCTTAACTTGTGAGTGAAATAGATTTAAGTGAGGCAGAGTTGCCCCAAATTGTCAGTCTCATTCTGTCTTCTAGAGTCATTAAAGTCTAATGGCAAGACAAAAGTTAGGATGGCTGGTGATGGCCCAGGATGCATCGGATAACCTTGGTGGCTTTGACGTTTGGCCAGGCTCTAAGGATTCTTTAGTACTTGCTTCTTTCACCTTCATGGTGCCATCTGGGAATAAATTATTCTCATCCGTCCATTCTTCTGAGGGAAGTCTTCACATGCCTCGGGTAGACACTCCCCTTAACTCACCAACCTGTTGATTACTCTCAACATGGTTTATCCGACCTACTGAGATTCTGTCCATGATACAACTTCTTGGAACCATGGGTGAACATCGAGTGCCAGGTTGACACCGAAAGTGGACGAGCATTCTTGAAAAGTGCTCAGCAAGCCCTCACACTAGAGATGCTAGTCTTCCCTGAACATCCATACATCCAAGTATAATTACATAAGAGGAGTACAGAGTATTATGTGATGATATAGTGTGGGAATTCTTTTTAGCTGGGTAGAGTCAGGATAAATTTGGTGGAAGAAGTGACATTTGAGCTCAGTCTTAAAGGACTTGGAACACAGGTTCTTAATTACTTTTATGGGCAGCCAGGTGGTGCAGTGGACAGAATACTAGGTCTGGAGTCAGGAAGACCCTGAGATCAAATCTGGCCTTGGATTTCATGAGCTGTAAAGTGGGGATAATAATAGTACCTACCTCCCAGGGTTGTTGTTAGGATCAAATGAGATAATAATTGTAAAGTGCATAACATAATGCCTTGAATATATTAAATACTTTATAAATGTTAAATATTATTTATATCATGGACCCCATGGATAATCAGATGAAACCTCTCTGGATAATATTTTTAAATGAATAAAATTATGAATTATGAAAAATACAGAAAATAAATTCTACTGGAAAAGTTATCAAAATAAATTTTAAAAAACAAATTTATAAACCTTAGATTAAGAACACTCGAGGATATCAAAAGGTGGAGACAGGAGATCATAGGGACTTCGATGTCCTTTGTTTCATTCAATTAGTTTCTGACATAAATATGAGATATGGGACTGGTGGGATGGGAGGGAGGAGGGTAGGGCAATGAAGGGGGAAGTGTAGACAGAGAAAGTGACATGATATGAAGTTGTTTTTCTCTCCCAGCTGCATGGACACCTCCAGCTGGTGGCCCATTCCCCTTGGGGCTGGCCAGTGGTAAGGAGGGGAACCAGGAACATGGTTCAGTTACACAACCTATAGGTTGCCCCCTTCAGAAAAGAGGAAGTGCCTACTGGACTTCCCCATGGGCTGGGCCTGTCAAGTTCAGCACTCTTGGGGGAGGGGGCCCCCCAATTGCTCTGGGGATAGGAAGGAGAGAGTGTACCAGGGTGTGCTCTGGGCCCAGAAGGCACTGGGGAGGGCCTCTGGGATTTACCCAGCCAAATTACGGTCAGAGATGAGCTAGTGTGAGTGATGAAGAAACTGGTTCCTACCGCAAAATGTGGGTGGGTGCAAGGATGTCAAAAGATACTTTTGTCCTATTTCTGGGACAATCACCATCATCATTATAATAACATCAACTTTCACTAAATATCTTCTCTTATGCCTCCTTGTGGCATAAGGTGGACTATTCCATAGAGTCCAAACTCCAATTAAATCCTACCAAACTACAAAGATTTCAGGCTCAGTAATGGCCTCGGTGCTTGTTGCCTAAGGACCAGCCCACACTCAAAGGATCATTGTTTGGAACTGGAAGGAAACTCAGAGATCATCTGGTCCAACCCCCTCACTGGGGAAAGTGAGTCCGTGAGAGGTCCAGTGGTTTACCCAAAGTCCAACAGGTGATAAGTAAGGGAGCCAGCATATAAAGACAGGCCCTTTGACTCCAAATCCAGCATGCTTTGCTCTATACATGCTGCCTCCAATCATTTCAGAAAGCCTAATTATGAAATTGATGGGGATTTTTTTTTGGTCACACAAGAATTAATAATAATAACAATATAAGAAGAATATTTTTATCATGTATGAAATAACATAGATGCTATCTACATGTTTGTTGTTGTTCAACGGTTCAATTGTGTCCTATTTGTCATTTGGTCAAATGTTTGTCATTTCCTTCTCCAGCTCATTTTCCAGATGAGGAAATTGAGGCAAACAGAGTTAAGTAACTTGCACAGGGTCACAAAGTTAGTAAGTTCTCCATATTTGAGCACCAGTTTTCCTAATTCCAGGCCCAGAGCTCTATACACTCCCCTATCTACATATATGAGATGATATAAATTAAATACTTTGCAAAATCCAAATTCAAGCATAGGTTAAATATTAGTAGTTATGTAAATGTTAGTAGTTAGCATGATTATTATTTTGAAGGCTTGAGCTCTATGTTGGTGAAAAGAGGTCCCACTCCCAACAAAATCACATCTATGCCAAGGGCTCAGGTAAAAAAGAACAAGATGCCATGTTTCTGTATCACTTTACTGTTTATAAATCCTTTCTTCTTAGCTCCTCCATAAGGTTAAAAGTATTATGATCTTTACAGATGAGGAAGCTGAACTCCAGAGAGGTTAAGGGACTTGCCCTGGGGTGCACAGCAAATGGCAAATCCAGGTCTTGACCCCAGGGTAGAATTCCTTCCCTAAACATGAATGCCCCTCCTTTTTCTCTGCCCTCCTCTTGACCAGATATTCTCCATCCTTGAAGGTCCAGTTCAAAGCCAGCCCCTTTTGTGAAGACTTCCTTGACTACTAGTTGCTACAGATATTTCTTCCTCCAGGGGACAAATTGTCTCTGTCTCTTAAAGGATTGTTGTTGGTTGGTAATCAGTCATTTTCAATCATGTCCCATTCTTTGTGACTCCATTTGGAGTTTTATTGACAAAGATACTGGAGTGCTTTGTCATTTCCTTCTCCAGCTCATTTTATAGTCAAGGAAAGTGAGGCAAACAGGGTGAATTGACTTATCCAGGGTCACACAGCTAATAAATGTCTGAGGCCAGATTTGAACTCACAAAGATGAGTCTTCCTGATTCCAAGCCCAGTGCTCTGTCCACTGTGTCACCCAACTGTCCCTCTGTATCATCTTCTAGGACACAGATCATAAAGCGCCTGAGATTATTCAATTGCTGAATCCTTTCTCCTCAGGTAGTCATTGGCTTCCCCAAAGGCAGGCCTGGACCTTCCCCTCCTGCCCCAGTTCCTCCCTTAGTGTAGGTAAGTATTAGGGTTGAGAACATGGTAGATGAGCAATAAAGATGTCAATAAATGAATGGTAATCTGGAGCAGGGGAGAGAACATTGAACTCTGGCTCTTCTATCACTAGCTCTGTGACCTTGGAAAAATCACTTTCTCTTTCTGGTCCTTAATTTCTTCTGCTGTTAAATGAAGGAATTGGTTTCTAAGCTAAGGTCCCTTAAAACCTATCATTCTATGAATGAGCTAATATACATTTCTTTTCTTTTCTTTTTTAAACTCTTACTTTCTGTCTTAGAATTGATAGTAAGTTTCTGTTCAGGGCAGAAAAGCAGAAAGAGCTAGGCATTTGGAGTTAAGTGACCTTCCCAGGACCACACAGCTAGGATGTGTCTCAGACAAGATTTGAACCCAGGACCTCATGTCTGAAGTCTCTGTCCAATGAGTCACCTACTTGCCCAGAGCAAATACAATTTCTACTCAATCCCTCTAATTACTGGTCCCTGATGCCCCACAAGCTCCTTACCCCTAAGCAGGGGCAGCTTGATAGAAGCAAGCCAAGTAACATTTATTAATATATGCCAGGCGCTCTGCTATTATCTCACACAAGACGATATTTGTCAAGTGCTTAGGATGTTGCCTGGATCACAGTAGGTGATTAATAAATGCTCGTCCCCTCCCCTCTCCCTTGTAGGTCCTGTGAGATCCAGGAAGATCTCTTTTATCCCTTCTTACTACCTCTTCTTTGGTGTCTGGGATTGCTTCAGCAGAGGAAAAAGTCTTTCATCTCAATCAGAGACAAGGATGAGACCATAGGTGCCCCCGGACTCTCCGGCCGAAGGGCTTGCCTTCTGGCCTGGGTTCTCTCTACCCATTCATAGAATCGTTGTCTCCTAATTGGAAGGGATCTTCCAGGGCATCTTATTCCATCTCATCTCTGAGCAGGAATCTCCTTTATAACAAGTGGCCATTTAACCTATGCTTAAATTCCTCCAACGACAGGATCTCCCAACCTTATAACCATCCCGAGACACCTCAGTACAGTTTCTCTCTTGAACAGATCTCAATGTTAGAAGGTTTTTTCCTTTATCTTGAGCCGAACTCTGCCTCTCAAGGGCAGCTGGGTGGCTCAGTGCATTGAGAGGCAGGCCTAGAGATGGGTAGTCCTGGGTTCAAATCTAACCTCAGACACTTTGCCTAGCCCTTACTGCTTTTCTGCCTTGGAACCAATACACAGTATTGATTTTAAGATGGAAGGTGGAGGTTTAAATAAAAAAGAAAAAGAAATCTGTCTCTCTGCAGCTTCCACATCCTGGATCTAGTCTTGTCCTTTGGAGCCAAGCCAAGCAGAACGAGTCTCGTCCTTCTTCTGTACAACAGCATTTCAGACTGGGAGTCACTTTGAGTTTCGAGCCCTTTCTGGATGGCAGGTTTGATAGGCTGGAGTGAGGGAGGGTTGGGGAGAAAGCAGAGGGCACTGAGGGCAGGGAGGGGAAGGTTCTTCCCAGTGTGGGAGAGTCTTGGAGGCTCTGAATTGAGAATAAACTTCACCAACTTCAAAATCTTGCTGCAGGCTGACTCAGCCCTATGCCCTGGCCCAGGGGAAGCCAGGCTGAGGGGGAAGTTCCCCGCTGGTGGCTTCCCTGTCCAGGCTGGGAACCAGCTAACCCCACCAGCAGCTCCAGAGGAGATGTGGGGGGAAGTGACTGCCGGGACAAGTCTGAGTCAGCTGTGGAGAATGAAGTGGGGAAGTCCTGACCCCTCTGTGGCTAGTGGGTCCTCCTTTCTCGGGGAGAAGCAATTTCAATGTTTTTTTTTTTTTTTTTTTAGAAGTAAAAGGGAAGTTTTGGATGGGGTGGGAACTTCCTCAAAGATCAAGGAAGTTACCCCATCTCTGAGGTAATAGGCTTCGGTGATAGGACAGAGAGAACAGCCCTTTCGGCTGGTTAGGAGAGCGGACCCTGAGCTGACACTGCTGGGCTTCTCTGACTCTGTTTCTAGAGCCCTTTAAGGTTTACAAAACACTATCGGTCAGGTTGGCAATGCAACTTACCTTTAGGAGAAACTGAAGCTTATTGAGGTTAAATTTTGCCCAGGGTCACAAAACAGAACTTACGAGTGTGGCTTTGAACCCAGCCCTCCTGGCTCTAACCCCAGAGCTCTTCTTGCCACACATACAACATTGTTTCTGAGAAAACCTTAGGGAAATGTTCCCTCTGAAAGCTCTTCCCCTCAAGAACCAACAAGATTGGGGGCAGCTGGGTAACTCAGTGGATGGAGAGCCAGGTCCTGGGTTCAAATGTGACCTCAGACACTTCCCAGCTGTGTGACCCTGGGCAAGTCACTTAACCCCCATTGCTTAGCCCTTACCACTCTTCTGTCTTGTAACCAATACACAGTATTGATTCTAAGATGGAAGGTAAGAGTTAAAAAAAAAACAACCAACAAGATTTCCTGACTTATTTTCTGTAAATATCAGTTTCCTCATCTGTGAAATGGGATAATAGTATGTCCCACAATAGGGTTGTTGTTAATGTATATAAAATGCTTCACAAACCTCATAGTGCTACAGAAATGCTAGCTGTATCATTCTCATCCTTTCAATGAAGTAATTATTATAACTACTGTTACCATCATCATTATTTTTTAAACCCTTACCTTCTAGGGGCAGCTGGGTAGCTCAGTGGATTGAGAGCCAGGCCTAGAGACAGGAGGTCCTAGGTTCAAACCCGGCCTCAGCCACTTCCCAGCTGTGTGACCCTGGGCAAGTCACTTGACCCCCATTGCCTACCCTTACCACTTTTCCACCTATAAGTCAATACACAGAAGTTAAGGGTTTAAAAATAACAACAACAACAACAAAAAAAAACCCTTACCTTCTGTCTTGAAATGGATACTAAGTATTGCAGAAAAGTGGTAAGGGCTAGGCAATGGGGGGTAAGTGACTTGCCCAGGGTCACACAGCTAGGAAGTATCTGAAACCAGATCTGAACACAGGTCCTCCGGTCTCCAGATCTGGCTCTCTATCCACTGAGCCACCTAGCTGTTCCAGCCACCATCATTATTGCATCCCATATTAAGTCCAAATTCCTCAGTTCTTCCAATCCAAGGGCTTCCCTGACCTGGGCCCATTCTAATTAATCAACTTTGTTTACTTCTACTCCCCTATAGCAACTCCCAGCTCCCTCCTGGTAAGACCCTTCACTAAACCCCAAGCAAATCAGGTTCAATAGAATAAAGGCCTTTTTTTTTTTTAAGAGTGGCAATCTCTAGGAGTAGAAATGCAGAAGAAAAACAACTGCTTGATCACATGGATCGATGGGGATATGACTGGGGATGTAGACTCTAAACGATCACACTAGTGCAAATATTAATAATATGGAAATAGGTCTTAACACATGTAAAACCCAGTGGAACTGCTCATTGGCTACAGGAGGGGGCTGGGAGGAGGGGAGGGAAAGAACATGAATCATGTAACCATGGGAAAATATTCTAAATTAATTAAATAAATAAACTTTAAAAAAGAGTGGCCATTTCTTCTTTCTTTGTTTAATTTATTTATTTTCTTTTTTCCTTTGTTTAATTTAAAGATGTTTTAATATAGGCTTTTTAAGGGCAAAGATATTTATTCTTCGTATCTCCAGTGCCTGACTTGTAATCAGTGCTTAATCAATGCTTGTTGATCAATTGATTCCTACCTCCATATTTTTGCTCATGCTACCTCCCCCAGCACATTTCTATTATCTTCCTCATTATTCTTTCCCTATCAAAATCCAACCCTAGTGCAACTCTCAATAATATGGAAATAGGTCTTGATCAAAGTTTTACCCGTGTAAAACTCGGTGGAATTGCGCATCGGCTATGGGGAGGGAGGGAAAAAACATGAATCATGTAACCATGGAAAAATATTCTAAAAAAAATAATAAAATAAAATAAAAATCCAACCCTTAACAAGTCCCATCTATTCTAGGAAGTGTTTCCTAACTACCTAACCCCCTAGAGACCCCCTCCCTTTCCTAAGGTTAAGGTATTTGCTACTTTTTGCTAACCTTTGACCCTCCATTGCCTGAAACCTAACACTTGGTTCTGCACTGCCCTAGTTTTGGTTCTGATGTGTGACTCTTCTTCACTAGAACTTCCTGATTATCTTCCTGACTAGACGTGAGATCAAAGAACTTGTTGGCTTCTTCTCTTGCTTCCTTCCTTCAGGACATTGACACCAGGCCAAGCACATGGTAAGTAGTTAGTAAAGACTTAGAAAGTGGCAGAGTATAGTATACACCTGTGATACCTGCTCCTGGGAAGGAGACTGTGGATCGCTTGAGCATAAGAGTTCTGAGATGTAGTAGGGCTTAAATTCAGGAATTCAAAGCTATGTTAGGGTGAAAAAGCCAATCCGGTGTCCATACTAAGTTTGGTATCAATATGGTGAACCTGGGGGGTAGTAGGGGGTCATCAGGCTACCTAAAAAGGGCAAATTGGCTCAGGTCACAACTGGAGCAGATCAAAACTCTCGTGACAATCAGTAGTGGGATCAGATCCATGAGTGGTGACTGTACTTCTAGCTTGGGTGAGATAGGGAGACCCAGTCCTTTCTCCCAAACCTTCTCCCAAAGAGAGAAAGCTAAAGAACCTTAGAGCTAAGAGGAATCTTAGAATATAGAATATCAATGCTGAACATAATCTTAGGACACAGAATGTAGAATCCCAGTTGGATTCTTAAAATCTAACTTAAAAAAACAAACAAACCCTTAAAACATGGATTGTCAAAGTTAAAGGGTTTCCAGAGATCATATCTCCCCAGCCCCATTTACATTTTACAGACAGAAAAACAGAACCAAAGAGAAAAAAAAATCACTTCCCAAAAGTGACACAATGAGATAGTGGGAAAACTTAGAATAAAATCCAGGTCTCCTAATCTCTAGTCCAGTATTCTTTCCATTGATCTCTCTAGGCCTCAGTTTCCTTCTTTGTAAACTAAAAGGGTTGGATTAGATCATTTTGAAGATCCTTCCCAGCCCCAGCAGTCCATATTCCATGATCGTCATTGAAATTTACCTTGTCTATAAGTAAATTAGATGAATACAGAATAGTATATTTCTCAGATCTTTGGGAAAGGAGTTTAAGATCAAGCAAGAGTTAGAAAAAATTATAAAATGTACAATAAATAATTTTGATTACATTAAATTTAAAAGTTTTTGTACAAACAAAACCAAATGCAACCAAAATTAGAAGGGAAGCAACAAATTGGGAAAATTTTTATAATAAAAAACTCTGACAACTGACAAAGGTCTAATTACTCAGATGTATAAGAAAATAAATCAATTGTGCAAAAAAATCAAACCATTCTCCAATTGATAAATGGGCAAGGAACATGAATAGGCAATTTTCAGATAAAGAAATCAAAATTATCAATAAGCACATGAAAAGTGCTCTAAATCTCTAATAAATAGAGAAATGCAAATCAAAACAACTCTGAGATATCACCTCATACCTAGCAGATTGGCTAAAATGACAGCATGAATGATAAAATGAATGTTGGAGGGGATGTGGCAAAATTGAGACATTAATGCATTGCTGGTGGAGTTGTGAATTGATCCAACCATTTTGGATAGCAATTTGGAACTATGCCCAAAGAGTGCTAAAAGACTATCTGCCCTTTGATCCAGCCATACCACTGCTGGGTTTGTACCCCAAAGAGATCTTAGGGAAAAAGACTTGTACAAAAATATTTATAGCCATACTCTTTGTGGTGGCAAAAAACTGGAAAATGAGGGTATGCCCTTCAATTGGGGAATGGCTGAACAAATTGTGGTAGCTGTTGGTGATGGAATACTATTGTGCTAAAAGGAATAATAAACTGGAAGAATTCCATATGATCCAGGGCAATTCTGAGGGACTTATGAGAAAGAACACTATCCACATCCAGAGAAAGAACTGTGGGAGTAGAACTACAGAAGAAAAACAACTGCTTGATCACATGGTTTAATGGGGCTATGGTTGGGGATGTAGACGCTAAACAATCACCTTAGTGCAACTATCAGTAATATGGAAATAGGTCTTGATCAATGATACATGTAAAACCCAGTAGAATTGCGTGTTGGCTACAAGGGGTGCGGTTTGGGGGAGAAGGAAAGAACATGAATCATGTAACCATGGGAAAATATTCTAAATTTAAAAAAAAAAAAAGAAATTTACTTTGGGATTCTCAATGAAAACCATCTGTAAACATTCTTTTTTTTATAATTAAGTTCAATTAATTAATTAATTAAGCACATTTTTTCTGTAAACATTCTTGAAACGATGCTGAGTGAAAAGGTCTTTTAGTTTTCATTAATTCCAGGTTAGTCTCCATCCTCTATTGATTTCTTCCTTTAGTATCCCTTCTTGTTGCCCCAAAGAGAGACCCTGAACATCAACATTAAATGATTTGGTAGGTCATGGCAAGTTGGAAGACGTCGGGCTTTGAGATGCATCTGCTAAACTCAGAGAGCCATATTCCCTGAAGACTGGGCACCAGAGGACGGTTCTTTGGGGTGCAGCAACTCCTGATCTGCATCCAAAGGTCTGAAAGAATTGGGGTTTATATCAGGGGAAAGGTCACCTACATTGATGAAATCATGGATCCTTTGAATCCTGTAGGATTTTCCATAGTGCATCTTCCAATTGGAAATTGTTGGGGATGGAAAGAGAGTTGTCCAGGGTCCTATTAATAGTGTGGCCCTGCCCAAGGAGTATTTCATGAATCCTCTAGTCTTGCCAGCTAGGGCAGGTAGATCGTGTAGTGGAAAGAGTGGTTGAGCCTGGAGACAGGAAAACCTGAATTCAAATCCAAACCCAGATTTATTAGCTATGTGGCCTTGGGCAGGTCACTTAACCCTGTTTGCCTCAGTTTCCTCATTTGTAAAATGAGCTGGAGAAGGAAATGGCAAACCACTGCAGTATCTTTGCCAAGAAAACCCCAGAAAGAGTCTTCAGAGTCAACTACAGCTGAACAGCCAAGACCCACCTTGTTCTTGTCCAGGATGGCGGGAAGGGGTAACATCCCTCTTTTCCAACGGCCCTCTTGGGGCTTCAAAGCCAATTCAAGCTGGGAGCTAAAAGGGTTTGCTTAAGAAGTCCCCCTCCCAAAGGGGTCAGTATTGGGCTGGGTTGCTCAGAGCCCTCCGGAGGTAGGTAGTTACTAAATCATGACTAAGGATCGGAGCCATGCACCCCCTGCTGGCAGGACCCAGTACTACAGAGGCACTGCAGTCCTCAAGTGGGACAGAGCTGGGTGGGCACCTAGTTTTCCTCCCAGCCATGTTGTTCCCCTTCCTTTGGGAAGTCTGGATTCAGGAGCCCTCTGGGGTTTTTGCCTCCTCCACCTCCTCAAAAGTTAGCCCCAGATCTATTTTATTAAGGTTCTCATTCTCTTGCTAAGCCCCTTTCCATTTCCTCCCTCTACCCTCAGCCTTCTCTTTGAATTCTGGGAACATTTTTCAGTGCTTTCCAGTGAGCATCTGTGTTCTCTGTGTATACAGATCATAAGACTTAGAGTTGAATAGGACTTTAGAGCTAATCTATTCCAGGAGTTCTTAACCATTTTGTGAATCTTGGACCCCTTAGTCAATCTGGTGAAAATTATAAACCATTTTTTCTGGATAATGTTTTTATTTTTTATTTTTTTTTAAACCTTTACCTTCTGTCTTAGACTCAATACTGTGTATTAGTTCCAAGGCAGAAGAGTAGTAAGGGCTAGGCAGTGGGGGGCGGGGGAGGGGTCAAGTGACTTCAAAGCCAATTCAAGCTGGGAGCTAAAAGGGTTTGTTTAAGAAGTCCCCCTCCCAAAGGGGTCAGTATTGGGCTGGGTTGCTCATTTGTAAAATGAGCTGGAGAAGGAAATGGCAAACCACTGCAGTATCTTTGCCAAGAAAACCCAGAAAGGGTCTTCAGAGTCAACTACAGCTGAACAGCTAAGACCCACCTTGTTCTTGTCCAGGATGGCAGGAAGGGGTAACATCCTAGGAAGTGTCTGAGGCCAGATCTGAACCTAGAGCCTTCCGTTTCAAGGCTTGGCTCTCAATCCAATGAGCTACCCAGCTGCCTCCTGGATAATGTTTTTAAATGCATAAAACAAAATCCAGAGGATTACAAAAAAAATGAAAGGTTAATAAAAATAAAGATATCATTTCTTTTCCCACCCAAGTTCATGGATCTTCCTAAATCTATTTGTGGACATGTCCATGGTTAAGAACCCCTGAGCCTGATCCAGCCATACCATTGTTGGGGTTGTACCCCAAAAAGATCATAGGTAAACAGACTTGTACAAAAATATTTATAGCCATACTCTTTGTGGTGGCAAAAAAACTGGAAAATGAGGGCATGTCCTTCAATTGGGGAATGGCTGAACAAATTGTGGTATCTGCTGGTGATGGAATATTCTTGCCCTCAAAGGAATAATAAACTGGAGGAATTCCATGTGAACTGGAAAGACCTCCAGGAATTGATGCAGAGTGAAAGGAGCAGAGCCAGAAGAACATTGAACACAGAGACCAATACACTGTGGTAAAATAGAATGTAATGGACTTCTGTACCAGCAGCAATGCAGTAACCCAGCACAATTCTGAGGGATTTATGGTAAAGTACGCTACCCACATTCAGAGGAAGAACTGCAGGAGAGGAAACACAGAAGAAAAACAACTGCTTGAACACATGGGTTGACGTGGACATGATTGAGGATGTAAACTCGAAACTACCACACCAATGCAACTATCAACAATTTGGAAATAGATCTTGATCAATGACACATGTTAAAACCAATGGAAATGCGCGCTGGCTATAGGGGGGTAGTCAGGGGGTGAAGGGGAAAGTAAGAGCAGGAATCATGTAATCACGTTAACTTTTCTAAAAAAAAAAATTATTAAATAAAAAAAAAAAGAACCCCTGAGCCTAGTCCAAATCTCCATTTTATAGATAAGAAAAAAAGACCCAGAGGGGTGAAGTTACTTGCCCAAGGTTATTACGTAGTAAATTCAAATCCAGGCCCCTTGACTCCAAGTTTGATGGTCTTTCCATTATACCATATCAAAGCCAATAGTGAAAACCTTCCAGGACTCTTTACCACATATCCCAAACACAAACATTATTTCTTTTTGTGAGATAAAGGGCTGCAACCCAGTAGGGCCAAGAGGCAGGGGGTTGGTCTGCTATCCATAATATCTCTCTCTCTCTCTCTCTCTCTCTCTCTCTCTCTCTCTCTCTCTCTCTCTCTCTCTCTCTCTCTC
>NC_058131.1:334955560-335011521 GCF_016433145.1 Gracilinanus agilis | reverse complement strand
TCTCTCTCTCTCTCTCTCTCTCTCTCTCTCTCTCTCTCTCTCTCTCTCTCTCTCTCTCTCTCTCATCTTAGAATCAATACTAAGTATTGGTTCTGAGACAGAAGAGCAGTGAGGGCTAAGAAATTGGGGTTAAGTGATTTTCCCAGGGCCACGCAGCTAGGATGTATTTGAACCCATAACCTCCTGTCTCTGGTTCTGGTTCTGTACCCACTGAGCCACCCAGCTGCCCCCACACTTTTGTCATAAGTACACCACGCATGCCCTCTGTACAGCCCCCAGCGTAGGCATGTTTCAGGGGAATGGTTCTCAGAGGTAGTTGTCCTCGCCTTCCTCTGTTCTCCCCTGACCCTCTCCATCATTCCCGCTGCCCTCATCCTCTCCCTCCTGTGCCAAGGCCTCGATGTCATGGGTGATGCCAGTGAGAATACGATTGAAAGCTTCGGCCTCTGGGCGGGGAGCCCGACTGTCGTAGCCTCGTACAGCGGAGGCTGATGTGGAGCTCATGCTGCGTTTGATGCGGCCAAAGCTGTCAGTGAGGATGCCACCTTCTCGGATGCCCACACCCTCCAGGAAGCCTTCGAAGTAGCCGATGTCCTGGTCTGGGATAAAGGGCCGCATTCCTGTAGGGCCGAGAGGCAGGTGGTTGGTCTGTTATCCCCAAAGTCTGTCTGTTTCTCTCTCTGCTCTGTCTCTGTCTGTCTTTCTGTTTTTAAACCCTTACCTTCCATCTTAGAATCAACACTGTGTTTTGGTTTCAAGGCAGAAGAGTGGTAAGGGCTAGGCAATGGGGGGTAAGTGACTTGCCCAGGGTCACACAGCTGGGAAGTCTCCAATGTCAGATATGAACCTACAACCTCCTGACTCTAGGCTTGGCTCTCAATTCACTGAGCTACCCAGTTGCCCTCTCCCCATTGTTTCTTGTTCCATACTTCCCAGTCAAGGTGGGAGAGGGACCCAGGAATCCCAACATGAGCCTCTCAATCATTAGGGCTGGTATCTTCAGCCCCATTTAGCTCCTTAGTGTTATGAGGAAATACTTAAACCTTAATTTTCCTCATAACATTAGGAAAAGGAATAAGTGGGAATTATAGGTTCATAGATTTAAAGATGGAAGGTACCTTAGTCTACTCCAGTGATTCCCAAAGTGGGCGCCACTGCCCCCTGGTGGGTGCTGCAGCGATCCAGGGAAGCGGTGATGGCCACACGTGCATTTATCTTTCCTATTAATTGCTATTAAAATTTAAAAAAAATTAATTTCCAGGGGGCTAAGTAATATTTTTTCTGGAAAGGGGGCAGTAGGCCAAAAAAGTTTGGGAACCACTGGTCTACTCTCTCATTTTATAAATAAAAAATCCATTGTTCAGTCACTTCAATTGTGCCCAATCTTTTGCGACCCCATTTGGGGTTTTCTTGGCAAAGATACTGGAGTGGTTTGCCATTTCCTTCTCCAGCTCATTTTACAGATGAGGAAACTGAGGCTACCAGGATTAAATGACTTGTACTGTTTGGAAAAAATGGGTGGAGGGGCTAGAGACTGCTTACCCAGGAGAAGGAACTTTCTCTTGTCTCCATAAAGCCGAAGAAGATGTCCGCAGTATTCCTGCACAGACAGCCCCAGCCTATATTCTCTCAGCAGCAGAGCAAACTGCTGGATCTCGGGTGGTGACAGCTTGTTTCGTAACTGTGGGGAAGAGCCAGGAAGTGGGACCAGGCAGAAGACAGAGGACCAGCCCACTGGGAGCCCCATATTCCACAAGATTTGGCAAAGTATATGGCCAGTCTGTCCATTGGGGGTGAGCCATGTGCAACCCAGGGGACATAAGGCACGACAGAAGGGGGGCTGGCCTGAAATCTCAGGGCTTTATTGGTTAGAAATGTTTTGGGGAACATGGCCTCGAGCACCCCTTCTCTGCTTGCTTCCTAGAGAATCAGGGAGAGGACTAAAGCCCAGGAGAGGACCCAACTTTGGGGATATGTATCTTTGTGGTCTTCCTTCTTTTTCCCATTAAAGGACTTCACTGATCGGGGAACGGATGAAGAGGTGGAAGGTGAGCAGGGCTCTTAGGAGACAGGGGAAGATGCAGACTTCCAGGGAAGGAAAGGCACGGGGCACAGCAGGATGTGGGCATGCGGGCGAAGGAGAGAGACGTAGATGAGATAGACAGGGACACGGAGAGGTGCCTAGGGGAGGAGGAGCAGGGGGGCTGCGGGGTGGTAGTGCAAGAGAATGGAGAGGTTCCGGGAAGAGGGCAGGTGAGCTGGGATAATCTTCGGAGCTTGGGAGAGTGGCACTGACCCTGTCAGGGTCTTACCGTCACCATATAATCCTGTAACTGCTCCAGACCAAGGCTGCTGCCGTCGCTTTCACTGCAGTGAGACCCCTGGAAGGAGGGTGTGGATGTCCCGCTATAATAGGCTTCGAAGGTATCATGGGAGCCATTACTGGAAGACGGAGAGACAATGCCAAGACTCACTCCCCTGGGCTATCCCTCACCCCCTCCCCCCAGCCTTCCCTTCTGCCTTGGTCCCTTCAGCCCCGGTGAGTGACATTGTGTAGCTTCCCAGGGTCTGCCAGGTCAGACAGTGTATAAACATTTTTTTTTTAATATTTTTAAACCCTTAACTTCTGTGTATTAGTTCCTTGGTGGAAGAGTGGTAAGGGTAGGCAATGGGGGTCAAGTGACTTGCCCAGGGTTACACAGCTGGGAAGTGTCTGAGGCCGGATTTGAACCTAGGACCTCCCGTCTCTAGGCCTGGCTCTCAATCCACTGAACTACCCAGCTGCCCTAAACATTTGGCTTTTGTAGTTAAGTTGTTTTTCAATTGTGTCTGACTCTTTGGGTCCCCATTTTAAAAAATTAATTAATTAATTTAATTTTTGGGTCAAAGATACTGGAGTGGTTTGCCATTTCCTTCTCCAGCTCATTTTGGAGATGAGAAAACTGAGGCAACAGTGGTTAAGTGACTTGCCCAGGATCACATAGCCAATGAGTGCCTGAGGCCAGATTTGAACAGGGGAAGATGAGTCTTCCTACCTCCAGGCCCTGCATTCTATGTCACCCAGTTGCCCCAAAACATTGGATAAACACCTACTATGTGCCAGGCATTCTGCTAAGTGCTGGGGATACAGAGCAAGGCAAAAGACAGCCCCTACTACCAAGGAGCTCATAGTCTAATCAGAGAGACAAAATGCCAACAACTCTGTACAAACATTCCAAATACAGGAGAAACTGGAAATAATCAACAGAGGGAAGGTACTAGCATTAAGGTTCTTGGAACTTAACTAATGTCCTAGAACAGCAGGATCAGATACCTCCTGAAGACTATGAGCTCCACTGAGGCAGGAATAGCATGAATCTTAACCAGACTTTGCCTCTCTCCCCAGGCCCTTCCCAGAGAAGGCATTTAATAAATTTGGAATGTTTAACGAATAAAATCCAAATGATCTGAGAAGGGGCTCAGCTTTGTGGCTTCATCACAGGCTTCCGGCCTGAGGCACACATCGCTTTTCCTCCCCCTTTGAACAAATACACACACACACACACACACACACAGTCATGAAGCGTTGATGACAGGAATGTGCTGGAGCCCAGAACCAGTGTTAAATTTTCAGTGTGAGTATTTACACCTCAGAAATCTGCAAACACTACAAATCAAGGCTTCATTTATTGTTTTGTTGATTGTCTAAACTTAAGAACGTGTTAAAAATGCAGATTAAACTTATAAATGTGTGTACATACAGTTTTTTTCCCCCCAGAGCCCATGAACGTTTTGTGGCAATGTTGAAGATAGAAGATTCAATAAATCTTCGATATACATAATTGAATGGTGCCAAAGCGGGGATAGATATTATTGGGGTGATCCTGGGATCATAGAATGAGAGCTACGAGGAATGCTGGATCTAATCTAACTCTCATTTTATAGTTGAGGGAACCACAACATACATGACTGACTGGGGTTTATTCCCCAGATGGAGTCTTATCTTTAACCCAGGATCAGGAAAGAGAGATCATTTTCAAACACAGAGAGTGATCGTAAGCATGTCACATACACCAAGGGCAATTTGAAATAACTTCTCAATTATATGTAGGGCTAAAAAAAAAAAAAATTCAAGGGCCACTAGGTGGTGCAATGGATAGAGTACCAGGCCTTGAGTTTAAGTCTGTTCTTAGACATTTACTAGTTGTATGACCCTGGGCAAGTCACTTAACCCTACATGCCTCAGTTCTCTCATCTGTAATGAGCTGGAGAAGGAAATGGCAAACCACTCCAGTGTCTTTGCCAAGAAAACCCAGAATATGGTCATGAAGAGTCAGACATGACTGAAAATGACTGAATAACAACAGTAAAAAAATGTTCACTGATTAGAGGAATCTCTAGTGTAGCAGAAAGAACCCTGATCTCAAAAAGAACTGTGTGTCCCAGGACCACCACTTTCCATTGTTATGCTGTGATGCCTTTTGATTGGTTTGGATAATTTGTGAGATGACCCTATGTAACTTGTGTTTGCTTTGTGATGCAGTGGAGGACACTACATTTGGGGTCAGGAATATTTAGATCCAAAAACCAGATCTTCTTTGTATTACAAGATGACAGAGGGGCAACTAGGTGGCTCAATGGATTCAGAGCCAGGCCTAGAGACAGGAGATCCTGGATTCAAATCTGGCCTCAATATTTCCTGGCTATGTGACCCTGAGCAAGTCACTTAACCCCCACTGACTAGCCTTACTTCTCTTTTGCCATGGACCTGATAAACTGTATTGCATCTAAGAAAGAAAGTATGGGTTTAAAAAAAACAATTGAAGGGGGCAGCTGGGTAGCTCAGTGGATTGAGAGCCAGACCTAGAGATGGGGGATCCTGGGTTCAAATCTGACCTCAGACACTTCCCAGCTGTGACCCTGGGCAAGTCACTTGACCCCCATTGCCTAACCCTTACCACTCTTCTGTCTTAGAGCCAATACACAGTATTGACTTTAAGATGGAAGGTAAGGGTTTTAAAAAAAATTAAAAAAAAAAAACCAAATGACTGATAAAAGTCCCTCTCTTCTCTTCTATTTACTGCAATTGAGAAGGTCTCTTCAAGCTCTCAGATCTATGATCCTGTGTGGCCTTTGTGGCTTTGGGCAGTTTCCTTCCTCTCTCTAGGTCTCAATTCCATTATTGATCAACTGAGGGCACTGGACATGATGACCTCGAAAGTCCTTGCTAGCACTGATCTATGATCTTTGGCCTGTGTTCTAAGGTCTCTCCTAATAGTCTATTCACTGACTCTGTGTTTAGCTTGTGCTTTAATCATCTTTTCTGGCTCAGTGATTTTAAGCCTACTAGGTGATGGGTGAGCATCTTTAGTTCCTCAGTGTTGTCCACGGTGCCAAGAGCCCAGCTAGCACATAGTAGGGACTCGGCTAGGACATCTCTCCTATTAGACAGTGGTGAAGACTTTCCCCAAGGAACAACCAAAAGTGTCTGAGATTGGGACAGCTGGGTAGCTCAGTGGATTGGGAGCCAGGCCTAGAGATGGGAGGTCCTAGGTTCAAATCCGGCCTCAGACACTTCCCAGCTGTGTGACCCTGGGCAAGTCACTTGACCCCCATTGCCCACCCTTACCACTCTTCCACCTAGGAGCCAATACAGAGAAGTTAAGGGTTTAAAAAAAAAGTGTCTGAGGTGGGGGCAGCTGGATGACTCAGTGGATTGAGAGCCAGGCTTAGAGCTGGGAGGTCCTGGGTTCAAATTTGACCTCAGACACTTCCTAGCTGGGTGACCCTGGGCAAGTCACTTAACCCCCATTGCCTAGCCCTTACCGTTCTTCTGTCTTTAACCAATACACAGTATTGATTTGAAGGTGGAAGGTAAGGGTTAAAAAAAAGTGTCTGGGGTAAATTCTAGGGGGCATGGAGAAAGGGATAGGGATTGGGATGCGAGGAGGGGAGAGAGAGGTACCTGGTGGAAGGTGGTACCTACAAAGAACTGCAGCAACTGAAGTCAGCATCATAGCCATAGGTCCCATCTGTGCGGCAGCTCTCGCCTAAGGCAGGACAGAGATCAATTAGAAGACAAGACAGGATTCCATCATTTCCTGGGGCCATCTTTCTTCCTCTGTCCCCATCTCCAGAAGTATCCCAGGAACCACTCATGAAATGCCTTGTCCCTTAACAAAAGGTCACATTTCTCTGGCAATTTAAGGTTTACAAAGCATTTTCCAGAGAAGATAAAAAAAGCAATCCAGTGGGTTGGGTAGTAAAAGTATTATCTCCTCTAGAGAAGGAAACTAGGGGTTATATAATTAGTAAATGTCAGAGACAGGATTTGAATTCAGACCTTCTGCCTCGAAAACAATGTTTTTTCTACTATACTATACTTCTTTTCAAAGCCATAATATATAACGGATAACTGAAGGATGTAGGAATGTTTAGCCTGAAGAAGCTGAGTGGTCCAGCAGATAGAGTGCTTAGCGTGGAGTCAAGAAGTCTCATCTCCCTGAGTTCAAAACTAGCCTCGGGCACTTATGATTTGAGTGATCCTGGGCAAGACATTTAATACTGTTTGCCTCAGTTTCTTCATCTGTAAAATGAGTTGGAGGAGGAAATGGAAAACCACTCCAGTATCTGCTAAGACAACTCCAAACGGGGTCATGAAGAGTCAGACACTACTGAAAAACCACAGAACGATGAACAAGCCCGGAGAAGAGAAGACTGAAGGGCAAGAAGGGGCATGATCCCTCCCTGTCTTTAAATATTTTGAAGGCCATCACTGGTCTTAGACTTGTTCTGCATGGTCCCAGAGGTCAGAACCAGTCAGTGGAAATCACAATGAGGCAGATTTAGGGTTGATGTAAGGAAAAGTTGCCTTAATTGGTAGGCTCATATCTATAGCCATCTAGTTCAAAGTTCAAGTTAGAGGTGAAGAAACATAGGTCCAGGGAGGTTAAGGACTCTATGGTCACATGGGCAACAAGCAGTAGACATGGGATATGAACCCCAGTGAGCTCCCCGAAACTGGAAGAATTCAAACCGGATGGACAACACTCACTCAAGGATACTATAAAAGAGGTTCTTTCAAAGAGTGGCAGACCGATCTGAAAACCTCTGAGATCTCTTTTAGTTCCAAAAGCCTGCAGTCTTGATCTCTGTGCCAAAGCAGGAAGCAGACATATTCTTTCTTTTCCTGGATGCCTCCCAAGAAAGAGCACAAGGCTGGGCACACAGGAGGAAGGTACTCAATAAAGACTCCTTGATTAGCTAATTGTCTGGAGTCCCTCAGGACTAGACCCTCTGGTTCCTTGGTTCTCCTTTACCTAGATCTGCCCTTTCCCTGCTTCTTTGACCCTTGCCTATACAGAATAATCAAACTTTTGGCTGAATTGAGTGGAAAAAAGGCTGGAGAGACAAATGGAGTCTAACCAAATTGCATGACTCATTTGTCCACTTCTGCTTCAGTTTCCCCCTACAGTGCCTAGGGCAGGGCTAGCACACCAGGACTGCTCATCAAAAAACACCTCCTGCTTTGCCAGATATTAGCCCAGAATTTTCACAAGGAACAGAAGAGAGGAATCTGGAAGGACAGCTAACTGTGGAGCATAGAAGAAGGGCCTTTTGCTTAGTCTCCTAGTCTAGGAATGCCCATTCTCTGTCCCATCCCTCCATCTCTACCTGCTGAAATCCTTTCTTTGTTTCAAAACTCAAATACTTTGACTTCCACGAAGCCCTCCTCATTGTCTTCCCACTTTCCAAAGATGGAATTAATCTCTTTCTCATCTAATCTTATAGTGTGTTGTTCATACCCCTCTGGGATACTTATTATTGGAGAGACATTTGAGTGTAATGGAAAGCCACTGGACTTGGAATTAGAAGTCAAGGGTCTGAGTCATAGAATCCTAGCATCAGAGACCTAGAAGAGTCTCCAGAGCTGTTTGATCCAACTGGTATCAGAACAGACATCCTCTCCACCATATACCCCACAGTCATCCAGTCTCCACTTAAACTTCTCCGGTGAGGGAGGATGCATTAGCGCTCAAGGTAGCCCATTCTGCTTTTGGACATTTCTAATAGCCAGTCAAGTTTTTTCTCGTATGGTATGGAAGTCTACAGTATAGTATATGTAGTGAGAAGGGAATTGGATTTGCAATCAAAAAGACTCAGGTCCCAATCCTGGCTCAATTAACCGTGTGACCTTAGTAAATTCCTTACACTTCCTGGGCCTTAGTTCCCTCATCTAGACATGAAGAGGCTGGATTGAAGGAAGAAAACGAGAATTTGTTAAGTACCCACTATGTGCAAAGCACTGGGTTCATTGATTTTAAATTATTCATTTGATCCTCACAACAACTCTGTGAGGAATAATAATATAATAATAGCCTGGGTTAGCTGATCTCTGAAGTCTCTTCCAGCTCTAACTTCTCTGATCTTTTGGTTCATTTTGTTTTGTTTTGGGGACAAGTGTGAGGTGGGTGGCCCTGAGGGGGTGCTGCCTCTATCCCAGGACTCACTGCGGCTGATAAGCCAGGGCCGTTCAGGGGTGGAGGTGTAGTGGTAGCCAGCACGATCCACGCACTCAATGGTCTGGTCTCCATAGATGATCTGGAAAACCTGGCAGATGAGGGCACACGATTCTTCTGCTGCATCCTGACCACAACAGAGAGGAGATGTTAGCAGTCTGAGAACAGCGCTGGCTCGCTTATGAGGGGCATGGGGAGAAAAGGGGAGGACTGGGCAGCGTGGGCAGCCTGCAAAGGGAGGGACAGGCAGGTGCTGAGAAGGGATCTCTGAACCAGAGATTCAGGAGACCCAGGGTCTAGACCTAGCCCTGTCTCTGATTTTCTTTTAAACTATTTCCCCTCCCTGAGCCTTAGTTTCCCTATTTGTTAAAGGAGCTGGTTGGCCTCTGTGGTTTCTCTGAGGTCTCTTATAGCTCTAAATTCCATGCTCTTTGGAAAACATCTATTGAGGCTCAGTGGACAGAGAGCCAGGCCTAGAGACGGGAGGTCCTGGGTTCAAGTTTAACCTCAGACACTTCCTAGCTGTGTGACCCTGGGCAAGTCACTTAATCCCCATTGCCTAGCCCTTACTGCCTTGGAACCAATACACAGTATTATAGAAGGTAGACTGAGTTCCATGAGGATGGGAACCTTCAGGCCATAGTCCTTTCTTCTATTAGGTTCATTCTCCTTGGCTGAGGAGCCAACTCACCCTATTGGCAACTGCTAGGATAATGAGGTTGCAGTAGGCATCAGGGCTGGGATCCTGGGGGTCCAGGGGGTTGAGACCAGGTTGTCGGCGTTCCCAGCTGCCCCCACTGAAGGTCTGCCGACGTTCCCAGCTGCCCCCGGGCTTGCCCCCTTGCCGAAGTTCCCAGCTTCCTCCAGGTTTGCTCCCCTGCCTCCGCTCCCAGCTGCCCCCAGGTTTGCCCCCTCGCCGTCGCTCCCAGCTGCCACTGAAGGTCTGGCGCCGCTCCCAGCTCCCGAAGGCCCGGCCCATGGCATTCTTTTCACCGGCACCTTGCTTTCGCTCCAAGCTGCCCCCTCCGCCGCTGGTGGCCCGGCCTTCGGTGCCTCCCCAGGCCATCCTCCAGTCTAAGCTGCAGATGGTGTGGCGTCGCTCCACACCACTGGAAGGTGGTCTGGGTTCAGGACCGCCGCCCGATGACTGCTCCTCAGGGGTCAGGCCAGCCGCCCCAGGCTCCCGCCTGCCACCGGGGCACACATCCAGGCCAGCGGGCACTGGATCCACACCCAGGCCTGGGAGAGGATGAAAGAAGGACCACATGCCTGAGACTAAGGGGGAGGGCAGGAGAAGGAAAGATCTGTTGCCATTCATCATCGTTACTTTCTCTTCCCTTCACATAGAGAGGAAGTGTGGGATAGAGGAAAAGCTTCTGCGTGGAGAGTCAGGCCACCCGGGTCACGGGCCATGTTCCGGCTTTAATGACATGTACGACAAATCCTGGCTCTATCCCTTGCCACCTGCTAACTGTATGATACCAGGCAAATCACTGGATCGCTAAGCCTTTGTTGCCTATCTGTAAAATGATGACAATCATTCCTGAACTGCTGACCTCACGGTAAGCATCATATTATCCTAGATGGAAAGTTGGAAGGGACCTGAGATGTCCTGAGAGGACATCCGAAGAGACGGTCCTGAGAAGATAAGTGACTTACCCAAGGTCACACAAGTAATAAATGGCACAGCAAGAGTTTGTGTGATTCCAAATGCACTACTTTTTCTATGCTATCCCACTGCTTCTCAATATCTTTGTCCTTTCCGTTGTTCAATTACTTCAGTCATGGCCAACTCCATTTGGAGTTTTCTTGGCAAAGACACAGGAGTGGCTTGCCATTTCCTTTAATTCCTTCAATTTTTTTTTCTTTTCTTATGGCTAGAGTTAGAGTTTCTAATACAATAGTAAATAATAGTGATGACAACGGGCATCCTTGCTTCACTCCTGATCTTATTGGGAAGGCTTGCCATTTCCTTCTTGTAAGACTAAACATGAATGAATACTCCAAGTATTTAAATATATAGGGTTTAATAACAACAAAGTGAGAGAGAAAAAGGGTTCCTTCAGCTGAGTGAGCAGAGCAAACAGCCAGAGACCCAGCAGCCTACCACGCTCGAGCCGAAGCCAAAGCTTCAAAAAGCCCCCCCCCAGCGTGGGTTTCAGCAAATTTATAAACAAACCCACTCCAGGGTGCAATGCGGGGACACAAGACAAGGGAGCTCTAGGAGGAGTAAAGAATGCTGGGAAATGAAGTCCCCAGAGTACAAATTTTTAAAACACACATCCTCCAGCTCATTTTTACAGATGAGAAAAGTGAGGCCAACTGAGTTAAAGGACTTGCCTGGGGCCACATAGCTGGTAAATGTCTGAGGCTGGATTTGAACCCAGGAAGAGGAGTTTTCTGACTCCAGGCCCACTGCTCTGTCCTGTACCACCTAACTGCCCTTTTCCAATATCATTCAATGAATGAAGAAGGCAGATCTGTCTCTTATCAGCTGGGTAACCCATGTAATGGAAAGAACATTCAATTTTGGACTAGTTGTGTCCTGTGTTAGAATCCAGTTGTGCTACTAAGCCTCCCTTTCAATAAGAATGACATAAGGACAGGACTAGAACACATTTAAGGTCCCTTATAGCTCTATGTTCTCTAGGACTGCAAACTTCTGTCACCCTCAATTTCCTCCTCTACAAAATGGGCTTAATAATTCCTATACTATCTACCTCAAAGGAAGAGCTCTAGTGAATAAAGTGCTTTGAAGAAAGGAAAACTATTGTATCATTCCTGGACAAGGCATCCTGCTGCTCTCCTCTTTGTGATAAGGGTGTGAAAGGTAGGGCAGAGCTATGTATTGAGATTAAGGAATCTGAAAACCAAACTGACAATCACTGGCTGTGTGATATTAGGCAAGTGAAATCCCTCCTAGGTCTCAGTTTCCTCATGGAGGGGAGGGGAAGGAAATAAGCATTTGTATAGCAAATAGGTTTTTTTATAAATATCTCATTTGATCCTCAAAACAACTCTGGGAGATAGGTGCTATTATTATCCCCATTTTATAGTTGAAGCAACTGAGGCAAAGAGAGATTAAGTGACTTGTCCAAAGTCACTCAGTCAGTAAGTGTTAAAGGCCAGAAGTCTTCGGACTCTAGGTCAAGAGCTCTTCTCACTGTGCCACCAGTTGGCTCTACCATTAATAAAACAAGGGAGTTGGGCCCCGTGACCAATAAGGCCCCTTGTTTCCTCCTGGTAGAATCTAAGCTCCCTGAGAGCAGGTTAGTATTTGTATCGCGCTCAAAGTCTTACATCATGCCCGGCACAAAGAGGAGTTTAATAAATGCTTGTTGGCTGATCGATTGATGGTCGTAGGGGGAACTTCCTGTGAGAGACTAGCGTGGGGTCAGTTGGAGCCGACTTGAAAGATAAAAATCTTTGAAACAAAGATTTGGGTCTGGCCTCCAGGATATTTCGACTGGCTGCCTTCCAAGCCTCACCACCCTCACCCTCAGATCCCACATAGATAGGGTCTTTCTTGCCGTCCCCCTTCCCCCGCCCCCCAGGACCAGTCTCCCCGTTGGGTCCCGTCACGCCTTGGATCTCACCAGTCTTGAGCACGACGAGGTGGAGCGCATCGTCCTGCAAATAGGAAGCAGCTGCGATCTCATGCGTGGGGATACGCAAGATCAGCTCCTCGTTGTCCCGCCAGGTGAGGAGCAGGCATCTCGCCGACAGGCTCAGGATGCTGTCCTGCTCCGGGGTGCTCTTCAGGGGCAGCTCCTTCAGCTGCTGCGGGGCCAGAGCCGAGAAGAGGGCCAAGGAGCGAGTTGCTCTTGGGGCGGCAGCACTCAAGCCCGTTCTCCCTTCCCCTCCCAACACCCGCACATCCACAGCCCACCCTTGCTCCTGTCCACCTCATAACCTGCCCAGAAGCTCCACAGGAGGAAACTGGCGGTGGGATGGGATGGAGACAGTGCCATGCCCGCCCTGCCCACCCGCCCCACTCCTAACTTCCGGTCTCCTCACCCGTGCTGTGTCCAACAGTTGCAGGAGCTCATCCCGGCTGGAGGGGTTCAGGGAGGAGGTGACCCAAGTTAAATGGCCTAGAAACTTAACAGGAAGCCCAGATCAATCACTGGGGGCTCTGGGAACCTGGGTTTCCAGGTTTTGCTCCCTTCCATTGAGTTGAGACAGGTCTCCCCCCATCTGCCTATCTATCTGTTTGTCTGTCTATCTGTCTATCTGTCTGTATGTCTGTCTATCTATCTGTCTGTATGTCTATCTGTCTATCCTATCATCTATCTATCTGTCTGTCTCTATCATCTGTCTATCTGTATCTATTATCTATTTGTCTGTCTGTTAATCTGTTTGTATGTCTATTGTCTATCTCTATCATCTATCTATCTGTATCTGTCTATCTATTTGTCTATTTGTCTATCTGCCTGTCTGTCTGTCTATCTATCTATCTATCTATCTATCTATCTATCTATCTATCTATCTATCTATCTATATCATCTATCTGTCTGTCTGTCTTTCTGTCTATTGTTCTGTTTATTTGTCTGTCTATTCATCTATCTATCTATTTCTCTATCTAACTGTCTGTATATCTCTATCATCTGTCTGTCTGTCTGTATCTAGCTATCTTTCTGTCTTTCTATCTGTCTGTCTGTCTATCGATCTGTCTGTCTATTTACCTACCTATCCGTCCATCCATCTGTCACACCTACTCTGTGCCAGGCACTGTGCTAAAAACCTTTACAAATATTTCTTTTGATTCTCTTTTGGTAATAAAAACAAGAATTATGTCAGTTTGTTGCTACTATTATTATTTGACATCTAGGTGATGCAATGGTTAGAACATTGTCACCAGAGTAAGGAAGAATTGAATGCAAATTGGCATCAGACACTCCCTGTGTGGCCCTGAGCAAGTCACTACAAAACTCTTTCCCTCAGTTCCTCATCTGTAAAATGGAGATAATAATAACACTTGCCTTCTAGGATTGTTGTAAGGATCAAATGAGATGATCATTGTAGAGTACTGAGCAGAATAGGTGCTATACCACACTCTTTGTAGTGGCAAAAAATTGGAAAATAAGGGGATGCCCTTTGATTGGGGAATGGCTCAACAAATTGTGGTATCTGTTGATGGATGGAATACTACTATACTGAAAGGAATAATGAACTGGAGGAATTGCATGTGAACTGGAATGACCTCCAGGAATTGATGCAGAGTGAAAGGAGCAGAACCAGGAGAACATTGTACACAGAGACGGAAACACTGTGGCACAATCGAATGTAATGGACTTCTCTGCTAGCAGCAATGCAATGACCCAGGACAATTCTGAGGGATTTATGGAAAAGAACGCTACCCACATTCAGAGAAAGAACGGTGGGAGTAGAAACACAAAAGAAAAACAACTGCTTGATCACATGGGTCGATGGGGCTATGATTGGGGATGTAGACTGTAATAGATCACCCTAGTGCAAAAATCAATAATATGGAAATAGGTCTTGATCAATGACATATGTAAAACCCAGTGGAATTGCTTGTTGGCTATGGGAGGGGAATGGGAGACGGGAAGGGAAAGAACATGAATCATATAACCATGGGAAAATATTCTAAATTAATTAATTAAATTAAAATGTTCAATTAAAAAAGAATAGGTGCTATATAAGTGAGAGCCATTATAATCTCCATTTTACAGTTGAAGAAACTGAGGAATATAGAGATTAAATGACTTGCCGAGGTTCACATAGCTTAAAAACATTTGAAGTCATATTTGAACTCGCATCTTCCTGATTCCAGACCCAATGTTCTATCCACTGAGCTATCAGATGCCTCTAGAGACCTTCTAATCACACTCCCTTATTTTACAGAGGAGAAAGCAGAGGCTCAGACCAGACTTAGCCAGGATCACATGGCTAGTATATGTCAGAGTTGGCCTTTAAATTCCATTCTTCCTGATTCCAGATCCAGCATTCTCCATTATACTATGACGTCTCTCGGGGGATGGAGTAGGGGACATGATAGTGGGGGAACCTGTGCTTTTTGGGTACTGATAATAAAAAGAATCATGTCTCTCATTATGTCATCTTTTAGGGTCTATAAAGTGATCACAGCAATCCCTTATAGTAGAAATATCTCCATTTTACAGAAGAGTAAACTGAAGCTCAAAGAAGTGGCATGGCCAAGGTCACAAAACTAATAAGCAGAACCAGAATCCAAACCTAGGTCTTTTCAACTCAAATCCAATGTCCTTTCCATCATATCAAAGCTACAGTTTTGGGGATTTGGGACAAGGGGACAGGGAGGCAAGAGAGAGCCACTGAATGTTTATGGGCTTCATTTTCTTCTGTGAAATAAATGGTGGTAGTGATGGGACAGCTAGTTAGCACAGTGGATAGAATACCAGGCCTAGAGTCTGGAGGACCTGGGTTCAAATTTGACCTCAGATACTTCCTAGCTGTGTGACCCTGGGTGAATCACTTAACCCCCTTTGCCTAGTCCTTGCCCTTTTGTCTTAAAGTTAATACTAGGATAGAAAGTTAAGAATTTAAAGAAATTAAATAACTAAATGGGTGGGACTAGATGGCTTCTGAGGACCCTCCCAGCTCTAGATCAATGGTCTTATGAATAATGGATAAAAGACCTGCCTTGCAGTCTGGAAGATGAGGGTTCAAGTTCTGTCTCTGATATATACCAGAACTCACCACCTTGTAGTGCCTTAGACAATTCATTAAGACTATCCAGGGGCAGTGAGGTGGCTCATTGAAGAGAATGCCAGACCTGGAGTTGGGAGGACCTGGATTCAAATCTGACCTTAAATACTTCCTAGTTTTGTGACCATGGGCAAGTCACTTAACTTCATTTGCCTAGCCCTTGCCCTTCTGTCTTGGAGTTAATACTAGGACAGAAAGTAAGGATTTAAAAAAAATTTTAAACACCAAAGAAAGGACTGCCTCAGAGAGAAGGCATGATATTATGGACAGAATGCTGGGGCTGGAATCAGATGGCTCAGGTTTTAATCCTCTATGTGACCTTGGGCAAATCATTTTCATTTTTCTGTGCCTTAGTTTCCTCATCTGTAAAACGAGCCATATGGCCATTAAGGCCCCTTTTAGTTCTTTATCTATATTCCACACCAGAAGTTCTCCCGTACTGATGAAATCAAAAGTCCAAATTCCCCTCCTCTTAAGTTTTATGCACTCCTCAAGTTTTGTGGAATACTTTCCCCACCACGATTCTGTAAGGTAACAAGGACAAGAATAATTCTATAATAAACCCAGTTTTACAGATTAAAGAGAAGAGGAGCAGGGAGGGGCAGTGACTTGCCCAGGGTCATACAGGATGTGTTTTTTTCTGGATCTCCTTGCAGTTCAAACTTACTGATAGTGGATGTACCCCAAGGTTCTGTCTTGAACCCTTCTATACATTTCTCTTGGTGATCTTGGTGATTATCAGCTTCCATGGATTCAGTTACCATCTCTATCCAGAGGATTCTCAGATCATTTTATCCAGCCCTAACCTCTCTCCTTATATGCAGGTCTCATTATCTATAACTGCCTATTTGACATTGCAAACTCACAATGTCCAAAATAGAACTCATTCTTTTCTCCCACAAACCCTTCTCTCTTCAGAACTTTCCTGTCACTCTTGAGAGTACCACCACCCTCCCAGTCACATAACCTAGATGTCATATTTGATTCTTTGCTCTCTCTCTCTCTGTCTCTGTCTCTCTCTTTTCTCCATTTCTCTCCATCTCTCTTTCTTTCTCCATCTCTCTCCTTCCCTCTTTCTCTCCTCTCTCACTCCTTCTCTCCCCTTTCTCCTTCACTCTTTCTCCTTCCCTCTTTCTCTCCCTCTCTCTTTCTCTCCTCTCTCTCGCTCCTTCTCTCCCCTTTCTCTCTCCTTCCCTTTTTCTCCCTTTCTCTCTTTTCTCCCCCTTCTCTCCCTCTCTTCCTTCCTCTCTCTCTGTCTCCTCCCTTCTTTCTCCCTCTCTCTTCTCTCTCTTCTCTCTCTGTCTCCTCCCCTCTTTCTCTGTCTCTCTGTCTCTTCCTTCTCCTCCTCCTCTCTCTCTCTCTCTTTCNATATAAGCATATACGTATACACATATGCCCACATATTTAGCATTTATATAGCATTTTAATAATGCAAAGTACTTTACAAATATTATCTAATTTTATCCTCATAACAACATAACAACTCTGGAAGATACATGTTTTTATTATTGCTATTTCATAAGATGAGGAAACTGAGGCAGGTAGAGATTAGGTGACTTGCCCAAGGTCACAATGCCAGCAAGTGTCTGAGGCTAAACTTGAGCTCAGATCTTTGGACTATAGATCTATCCACTGTTCTCTCTCTCTCTCTCTCTCTCTCTCTCTCTCTCTCTCTCTCTCTCTCTCTCTCTCTCTCTCCTCCCCTCTTTCTCTCCTCTCTCACTCTCTCTCCTCCCCTCTTTTTCTTTCTCTCTCTGTGTCTCCTCTCCTCTTTATCTCTCTCTCTCATCTCCCTCACATCCAATCTGTAGTCAAGTTCTGTCAATCTCACCTCTCTAGTGACCTTCATATATGCCCCCTTCTCTGCTCTAACATCCTTGCCACCATCCTGGGGCAAACCCTCATCATGTCATGTCTGTTAGACTATTGCAGTAGTCTTCTGTTTGGTCTTCCTGGTTTAAATCTCTCTTTTCTTCAGTCTGTCCTCCACTCAGGTGTCAAATTAATCTTCTCAAGGCCCAGATCTGTGTTAAACACACACCACCCCCTCACTAATAATAATGATAACTAATTTATATAATGCTTTAAGGTTGGCAAAGTACTTTATAAATATTATGTCATTTTATTCCCATGACAACTCTAGAAGGTAGATAGTATTATTATCCCAGAGGAGGAAAGATGAGGAAACTGAGGTAGGCATCAGAGAAGTTGTTGAGATCTATTTATCATCTTCTGATAATCTGATAAGGACAGCTTAGTTGATAAGAATATAATGGAACACGGGAGACAATCTTTTTTTTTTTTTAAACTCTTACCTTCTGTCTTGGAGTCAATGCTGTGTATTGGTTCTAAGGCAGAAGAGTGGTAAGGGTAGGCAATGGGGGTTAAGTGACTTGCCCAGGGTCACACAGCTGGGAAGTGTCTGAGGCCAGATTTGAACCTAGGACCTCCCATCTCTAGGCCTAACTCTCAATCCACTGAGCAACCCAGCTGCCCCCAGGAGACGATCTTGACTGTTAACTCATAGTTGCTTCTCTGAAGTGCCGTTGAGTCACAAGTTTATTATATATGAAAATTCAAACTCCCTTTCACCCAAAAAACACAAGGAAAGTTTCCCACAACTACACAGAGCTGTATTTTTAACATAGACGAAAGCCTTAGAAGCTTCAAGGTGTAGATAAGAATACAAGGTTGGATTGTAGCTGCCTCAACATCAGTTAAGTCTGGGAATATTTTGCTGGGTCGGGAAGTCCCTGAATTCTTCAGCCTTAAAACCACTATCTGAGAAACAGCAGCTGCATTCCTGACCAAAGGGGAGAATGTTAACCTCTTGACTATTGGTTTGCTAAGAGCTTAAAGTTTTTCAATAAGGCCACAATACTTTTCAACAAGAAATCACAAGGATCACAAAAGGGGTCAAAAGAAGAGTCTCAGATTTTTATCTATTTGAGACACTGTTTCTTTTATTGGCTTCCCACAAGAAGTGACTTGCCCAGGGCCACACAGCTAGTATTTGAGGTGGGATTTGAACCGAAATATTCCTGACTTCAGATAGAGAGCTCTATCCACTGTGATCCCTGGCCACCTCAATAAACCATTCAATCCTATTCAGTAAATTCCAGTGGTTCCCTATTAGCTCCAGGCTCAACATAAAATCCACTCTTTGGACTTTAAAGCCCTTTGTAGCCTGCTCTTTTCTTGCTTTTCTAGTTTGCTTACATCTCATTCCTCTCTGCATGTCACTGGCCTCCTTGTTGTTCCTGTAACAGGATTCACCATCTCTGTACTCTGTGCATTTCCCCTGGCTGTGCCCCCTGCCAGGAATGCTCTTCCTTCTAATCTCTGCTCCTGGCTTCTCTGACTTCCTTCAGGTTTCAGCTAAAATCCCACCTTGTGGAAGAAATTTCTTCCTATCCCCCTTAATGCTAATGCCTTCCCTCTAAAATGAGCTCCAATTTATAATACATATGCATACATATATGTCTGGTTTGCATGTAATCGCTTGCATGTTGTTTCCCCCCAGAAGGCACCTTGAGGCAGCTAGGTGGAAGAGAAGGAGGGAAGGAAACAAACATTTATTAAGCACCTGTTGTGTGCCGGGTACTTCTCTAAGAGCATTGTAAATATTATCTCAATCTAGCCTCAGATACTTTCTAGCCGTGTGGCCCTGGGAAAGTCACTTAACCCTCACTATCTAGCCCTTATGACTCTTCTGCCTTGGAACTGATATTTGGTATTGATTCTAAATCAGAGGGTAAAGGTTAAAAAAAAAAACCAACCCAAATATTATCTCAGTAGATCCTCACAACATCCTTGGGAAGCACTGGGCCTGGAATAGGAAGAACTGAATTCAAATGTGACCTCAGATACTTGCCAGTTGTGTGACATTAGTTTAGTTACTTAACCTCTGTCTGCCTCAGTTTCTCCTCTGTAAAATAGGGATCATAATAGCACCTACCTCCCAGGGTTGTGGTGAGGATTGCTTAGCATAGTGCCTGGCACACAGTAGGTACTTACTAAGCACCCACTCATTTCCTTTCTTTTCTTCCCTGTTAGACTCTGAGCTCCTTGAGGATTGGGACTGTTTTTGCTTTTCTTTGTATCCCCAGTATGTAGCACAGAGCACATAGTAGATACCTAATAAATGCTGGTTGACATAGTATATTGAGATTTAAATCCAGAACTCTCCCCCATTCCAAATCCAGTGCCCTTTTCACTGTACCATACTGACTCTTCTTCCCCCTATCTTTTACATCCTCAAAGCATTTTACACTCTTCAAAAACATTTTCATTCTCTTATTTATTTATTTTTATAAAAACCCTCACCTTTTGTCTTAGATCAATACTGTGTATTGGTTCTAAGAGAGAAGAGTGATAAGGGCTAGACAATGAGAGTGAAGTGACTTGTCCAGGGTCACACAGCTAGGAATTTTCATTCTTTACAACATCCCTGTGAAGTAGGAAGGGCTGTCTATTCACACAATTGAGGATTTTTTTTCTTTTTTGGAAAGACCCTTGAATTTGGACTCAGAGGACCAGACCTGAACCCTAGCTCTGGTAATACCTGCCCTTGAACAAATCGCTTAACTTGAGACTCAGTCCCATTATCAACTAAGGGGTTTAGAAGAGATGGCTGCTTGGATTCCTTCCAGCTCAAAATCCTATGAACCTTCTGGATACAGAACATTCTGGTGGGAGAACTGCAAAGTTTAGATAAGATGTGGTTCCTGCCCTCCTAGAGCTTAGAGTCAAAAAGGCAGGGCAGGACACACACATGCATGCATGCACACATGCATGCATACATGCATGCACATACGCACATATGATATTGTTCCTTCCATTTTCTAGTTGAGGAAACAGAGGTCCAGGGGTCAAGGTCATCCCTTAAGTTAGGAGTGAGCCAAGACTCAAATATTCTGGTCTACAGACAGGTCTGGTAACCTCAGGAGTCTTGCCCACTGGCCGATTAACAGGAATTCGCCTAATTGACCAGCTAGAGACAGCCGAATCCTGGCTGTGGGCCAAACCTAGAGGGGAGAGAAGATGGCTATTCAGGGTATGGGGCTATTCAGTACATTAGACAATCCATAGCCATTGATTAAGTAAGTGTCTGCTCTGTGCCGGGCACTGTGCTAAGTGCTTGGAGATTCCAAGAAAGACAAAAGACAATCCCTGCTCTCATGAAACTCCATCTAACTGGGGAGAAAACAAATAGGGGCCATCTAAAATATCAAGGGACAAAAAACTTCATTCCTAAACTCTGTTCACCTTAGCAATGCACTCTTCAGTCTGTTCTTGGGGCCCTCAGGCATCTCCCGCTCCAGGACCTCGTATTCAACTCTCTTGACCCTGTAAAACCTTAAAGCACTATATAAAGGGCAACTGGGTGGCTCAGTGGGACTGGAGTAGGGAAGACCTCCTCTGGAAAATGAAGGGATTGAGCTTGATGAGATCAAAGGTTCCTTCCAGCTCTCCGTCTCTGTTCCTAAATTGACCCTGTCCCCAGTTTCCTGCCCATGAGATTTTTTTTCTTCAAATCTGGCCTCAGATACTCCCTGGGCAAGTCACATTGTCTAGCCCTTACAGTTCTTCTACCTTGGAACTGATATTTGGTGTTGATTCTAAGATAGAATGTAAAGGTTAAAAAAAAAAACAACCCAAACCCAAATATTATCTCAATCTAGTCTCAGACACTTTCTAGCTGTATGACTCTGGGCGAGTCACTTAACAATAATTGCCTAGTCCTTCTAGCTCCTCTGCCTTAGACCTGATATTTAATATCAATTTTAAGACAGAAGGTAAAGGTTTTTTAAAAAAACATTATAAATGTTTCTTTATTATAAACTATTGTAAACCTGTGGACTAGAGAGTGAGACTGGTTAAATTCAGCATGTGTCCACTACTGAGGACATTACATTAAACTATAAGCTCCTCAAGGGCAAGGATTGGCTTTCTTTTTATTTGTATCTGTATCCCTAGTGTGTAGCACAGGACCTGGCACTTAGTAGGTACCTAATAAATGTTTACTCACTGACTGATTAGGGCAAAAACCTCAGCCATTTGTAGCCATGTCCTCATTGGGTGTCAGGAGTAAACATGGGTGTATGCATCTTCTATGTTTGAATACAGCTCTAGAATCACACATTTAGAGCTGGAGGGGATGGATGTTAGAGGTTTTCTAGTCAACCCTCTGATGTTAGAGCAGGAGGAAACCTTAGGAATCTTGTATCTCCATGTTACAAAGGAGGGAATGGAAACCCAGAGGAAAAGGGATGTGTTTGAGGTCACACGGCCAAGATGGATCAGAGACCAAAATTTCCTGATTCCTGGACAAAAGCTCTTTCCACTATACCATCCTGCCTCTCTCTCCTTGCAGGTGGAGGGAGACAGCAGGGCTTTTTTTGTAGAAGAGTGGACAAATACGATAAACCCAAAGAGCCTGACTTTTGGTACAAAAATCCACTATTTGACAAAAACTGCTGGGAAAATTGGAAAACAATATGGGACAGATTAGGCTTAGATCAACATCTCACACCCTACATACACCAAGATAAATTCAGAATGAATGAATGACTTGAATATAAAGAAGGAAACTGTGAGTAAATTAAGTGAATATAGACTAGTATACTTGTCAGATCTCTGGGAAAGGAAGGATTTAAAAACCAAGCAAGAGTTACAAAAAATTACAAAATGTAAAATAAATAATTTTGATTACATTAAATTAAAAAGGTTTTATACAAAAAGAAGAGTGGACAAAGCGAATAAGATGGGAGAATGAAAAGGATTAACATCTGGAGTCAGAGTTTTGGAAGTTTAGCCACCAACTCTATGCTTACTGCCGCAGGGACTTTGAGCTAATTATTCAGCCTCTCCAAGCCTCAGTTTCCTCTTCTGGAAAATGATAAGATTTTGAAGAGGTTCCTTCCAGCTCTCCATCTCTGCTCCTAAATTGCCCCATCCCCAATTTCTTACCCACAGCTCCTCCCAGGAGATTTTCTTCCTCAATCCTTACCTTTACTTCCTTTTCCAGATAGTCACACAGTAGGATTTGAGGGTCAATGAGGTAGTCCGGGGGATAGAGGGGCACGGAGTGGAGGGGCCTTCGGCTCACAGGACTTCTCCCAACTGACCGACGTCCTGTCTTAGGGAATACCAGCCGACGGATAGGAGACACAAAACCCTGGGGAGGCAAGGATGGGGAGAGAAGCCTGGGGAGGGCTCACAAAGCCCAAAACCCAAGGGTTTAGGTATGTCTCCCCTGTTCTGTGGGGGTGCTCTTAAACCTCCTATAATTTGGAGATTACCAGTAAGGACAGAATTGGAATAAGGTCAAGGGTGTACTGGAGGCATCTTGGAACTTTTGAGCTGATGGTTAAATTTTCAGTGTGGGGGCAACCAGGTAACTCAGTGGATAAAGAGCTGGGCCTGGGTTCAAATGTGACTTCAGATACTTCCTAGCTGTGTGACCCTGGCATTCTATCTAGCATGTGACTTAGTGGACAGGTAATAATAATGGCCGTTAACATAGTTCTTAATGTGAATTATTTCATTTGAGCTTCCAATCTACCTTGCAAATTAGGCTCTATCAGTATTATTATCCCCATTTTACAGATGAGAAATAGAGGCCTTGAGAGAGGAAGTGACCTATACATGGTTCTATGGCTAATAAATGGTGGAAGTGGAATTTGAACCCAGGTGCTCCTGACTCTGAGTCCAGCATTCTGTTCATTACATCTCACTGCCTGTGGGCCCAGATGGATATACAGAAACAGACAAAGATCTCTGAGGGCCACCTTAATCCAAAAAGAGAGTCACCAGGACTGAGCCTCAAAATGAGATTTGGGGGACAGCTAAGTGGCTCAGTGGAAAGAATACAAGACCTGGAGACAAGAAGCTCTGCATTCAAATATGGCCTCAGATACCTCCTGCTGTGTGACCCTGGGTAGGCCACTTAACCCCATTGCCCTTTCCCACTCTTCAGCCTTGGAACTGATACTTAATATTGATTCTAAAATAGAAGACAAGGGTGAGAGATTGAGAGAGAGAGAGAGAGAGAAAGAGAGAGAGAGAGAGAGAGACAGAGACAGAGACAGAGACAGAGACAGAGAAGGGGAGAGAGACAGAGACAGAAAGAGACAGAGACAGAGAGAGGGAGACACACAGACAGACAGACAGACACACACACACACACACACAGAGATAGAGACAGACAGACATAGAGACAGATAGAGAAAGAGACAGAGAGAGACACACACAGAGGGGCAGAGAAAGAGAGATGGAGACAGAGAGATAGAGAGAGGGATACAGAGAGAGCCAGAGAGAAAGGCAGAGACAGATAGAAAAAGAGACAGAGAGGCAGACACACACACACACACACACACACACAGACATAGAGAGAGGGAGAGAGACAGAGACAGAGAGATGTGGAGGCAGAGAGACAAAGAGAGGGATACAGAGAGAGACAGGGACAGAAAGAAAGGCAGAGACAGATATAAAAAGAGACAGAGACAGAGAGAGAGACACACACACAGATAGAAATAGACAGAGTCAGAGACAGACAGATAGAGAAAGAGACAGGGAGAGACACACACAGAAGGGCAGAAAGAGAGAGATGGAGACAGAGACAGAGAGAGGGATACAGGGAGAGCCAGAGAGAAAGGCAGAGACAGAAAAAGACAGAGAGGCAGAGACACACACAGAGAGACATAGAGAGAAGGAGAGAGACAGAGAGACAGAGAAAGGGATACAGAGAGAGACAGAGACAGAAAGAAAGGCAGAGACAGATAGAAAAAGAGACAGAGAGGCAGAGAGAGTTACATACAGAGAGACCAAAGAGAGAGAGACAGAGAGAGGTTTGGGAAGGGTGTTTTAGATAACCAGGAAGCCCCCCAAAGCAGGATCTGCTAAGAAGACTAGGGGCAAGTTTGGGGTGGCAGGCTGGATCAATCTATCTCTTCATCTATTTGGTCCTGTGGGCATGGTCCAGAACAGGGGTCAGCAACGTGTGGCTCTCGAGCCCTATCTGGCTCTTTTGAGGACCAGATATGGCTCTTTCTGCAGGAGCCATAAAGTCCATTTTTTTTCAGGCGCTGTTATAGGAGCGCGCACTGTGAGCACTGTACGGCTCTCGCGAAATTACATTTTAAAAAATGTGGCGTTTATGGCTCTCGCGGCCAAAAAAGTTGCCGACCCCTGATCCAGAGTCTAGAGCCATTGAGAGCAATGGGATGGAAGAAAGTTGGGGGTCTGCCTGCTTGCCTTTTCTCTGGAAAAAATCCAGGGAACAGGAGCTGCTGAGAGTGACTGACTGGACAATAAATTTAGGATATTTAGCTCTTAAGTATTAGCACACTCAGAAAGGCAGAACAACTGATCTGCCAGTAACCTTGACAAGAGCGCCAGACTCTCTACCTCTGGGTGGCCTGTAATCAGGTTAGAAAAAGAAATTAGTCTATATAGGTTTCTGGGCCAGGTTCCCAAACCAAACCCCTTACTAAAAGGCTTACACTTAACAAGAAAGCAAAAGACGAGGCAGCAGTAGATAGAGAGCCAGGCCTAGACACAGGAGGTCCTGGGTTCAAATCTGGCCTCAGACACTGTGTGACCCTGGGCAAGTCCCTTAACCCGCTCCCCCCCCCCCCCATTGCCTAGCCCTGACCACTCTTCTGCCTTAGAACCAACACACAGTATTGATTCTAAGATGAAAGGTAAAAGTTTAAAAATAAAAAAATAAAGAAGGCGAAAGGCAGTGTCCAAGAGATTCTAATACTTTAGTCTACATATGGCTCACCTTCCCCACAAACTCTTCTGAGGGACACACTAGAATGCAGCTCTGGGGAACAGAGACACATGGAAAATCCAGACTCCCCAGACATGCTTTTTTGCACCACACAATGAATGATATCTCACCTGGCTCTCCATCTTATTAACACAGTCACCTCTGCCAAGTAAGGTTCCCTTTGGTTTTTTAAGCTAGCTAGAGGCAGCCTTGAAGAGGGAGAGAAGTTGGTGCTTTTGTTAGAGTTATTGTTACAGCTTTCTTCTCTTCCTAATTATGTTAACACTAGGTTCAAGGACGCTTTTTGCTCAGGGCTTTCTTTCTTCATCTGTAAAATGAGGGAATTGGACCAGAACAGGAGTTCTTAGTTCTCTTCTCATCCTCATAGTAACTTTGGTTGAGGAAAAAAAATGACATCTTTATTTCAATGTAATTGGTTTCTTTTGAATCCTACATATTTTACTTAATGCCTTTAAAAACAACATCCTGAGAAGGGGTTCTATAGGCTTCACCAGACTTGTCAAAGGGGTCTGTAATACACAAAAATGTTAAGAAATCCTGGAGTTTGGAGGCAGCTAGGTGGTTCAGTAAATTGGGAGCCAGGTCCAGAGACAGGAGGTCCTGGGTTCAAATATAGCCTCAGATACTTCCTAGCTGTGTGTAAGCAAGTCACTTAACCCCATTTGCCTAGCCCTTACTGCTCTTCTGCTTTGGAAACAATACACAGTACTGATTCTAAGATAGAAGGTGAGGGTTTTTATCAAAAAGAAAAAAAAGAAAGAAAGAAAGAAGAAAGAAAGAAAGGTAGGTCCTGGAGTTTTGTTTTTTTTTTTTAAAGCAAGCAAGAAAGAACAGAAGAAGGTTGGTGTCTTTGTTTCCTTTCATCTCTAAATTCTGTGATAGATCTATCTATCTCAGGGAACAGGAAAAGATGACAGGATTCCATCCCTTAATAAGAGAGGCCCTAATATTGGTTTTACTTTCCAGAGGTATTTTTTCTACCTCTCACTCCCCCCACCCCAGAATCCCCCATTTTCTGGGCCCTGGAACCCATTCCCAAGCCATAGTTCCAAACATACCTTTCTCCCTTTCTTCCCTTCGAACTCCATGGTGTGTTCCCCCCCAAGCCCCACCTCTCCACTGACTGAGAATTTTCTTTGTTGTATTTCCTGCCTCGGAAACTCCACCAAGCTGGCCAGGAATTCCTGCCCCTCCTGGCCTGATAAGAAGCACTGGACTAGAGTGAGAAGAGGTCCCAGGGACCCCATGCCAGGGGAAGGAGTCCTGAGTGGGGTGGCAGCTCCTCTTGGGGAGAGCTGGGGAACAACAGAGAATAAGGGGAAGGATATGGGAGCCACTTTCTCAGAAGGCAAAGAGGAGATAATCAGGGCTGGCAATGCACACCCACTAGATGCTATGTAGCTACATTTAATTCCTCTGTCCAGTGCTTGCTTTTGGAGACTTTTTGAAGGATAAAAGTTTAACCTCCTTTTCAGAGCCTTTAAAACCACAGAGTTGTCCATGAGTTGTCCTTATACTGTCCGTGGCTCCCTAGTGCCAAACTCTAGGCCTACTCCTTCAGGATCCCTTCCTATGCCTTCACTCCTCTCCGTCCCAAACTATCTCAGATCTAATGGGCAATTGTAGGATCATAGGACTGTAGGATTTAGGATCAGAGAGGACTTTGGAGAGCATCTAGTTCCTCATTTAATAGATGGAGGTGAGGCCCCTCATCTAAGGTTATATTGATAGCAAGTAGCAAAATACGGCTTTGAATTCAGTTCTGCTGACTCCAGATCAGAAGCTCTTTTCATTACACCATGGGTAGAGATGTGCTGCTAAATGTTTAACAATCAGCTCTTCAAGAAAAAAAAATCTTTTTTAAGCGTAAGCCTTAGTATTAATGCTTTATTATTATTATTATAATGCATTATTAATACTTTCCTAATCTACTCAAAAAGCAACAAGCAAAAAAACAACAGTTAATTGAGCCCTGATTTGTAACATTTACAGGTTTCCAAGATGTAGATGCTCACACTGACATTGCCCATCAGCTTTGTCAAGCTGGTAAGAGCTGGTTCAAGCATACCCCTAATCCAGGTTTTAAATGGGCAACTTGTCCAGCTCAGTGGATAGAGCACTGGGCCTGGAATTAGGAAGACCTGAGTTCAGATTTGACCTCAAACACTAGCTATGTGACCTTGAGCAATTCACTTAACCTCTGTTTGCCCAGGAGGCAGGTAAGTGGCTCAGTGGATAAAGCCCTGGGCCTGAAGTGAGGAAGACCTGAGTTCAAACTTCTCAGACACTTACTAGTGGTGTGACCCTAGGCACTTAACTTCTGTTTGCCTTAATTTACTAGAAAAGGAAATGGCAAACTATCCCAGTATTTTTGCCAAGAAAACTCCATGGACAAGGTTCACAGGGTCATGAACAGTTGGACACAATTGAACAATAACAACAATAAAGTTGTGAGTGTCTAAAACTTGGTGGAATGAGTCCAAGACTGGTTTCAAGAAACTAGAATTCTGGCCCCTGACTCTTCATTTGTCGTATGACCTGTATAAATAGCTTAACCTTCCTCAGCTTCAGTTTTCTCCTCTGTTCAAAAAGGGAAAATTATTTTTCTTCAAGCAGGATTGAAAAAAACAAACGAGAAGGAATGGAAAAGTGTCAAGAGTAGAAGAGAGCAAGAGATCATTCAACAGAAGCAGCATCGGGCACATTGATGATTTAAATAGTCTGTTCTCATCCCAGTTCTGTCACCATCTTTGGTAAGTCTTCTATGTTCCTTCTCTGGGTTTCAGCTATGGCAGTAAGTGAAAATATAGATACCCCCTTGGGTTCAGGGCTCCCTCCTTTAAGAGATGGAGGCTAATGGACTAGTTCTTAGACCCTTCTTCCCTCATCCTCCCCACCCCCCAGAGGCCAGATGTCTTGGGCCAGGAAGGGCTAGGCCCTACAATCACTTCCTCCTTCCTCTCTCAATATCCTACCCTTCCAGCCATGGTGGCAGGAAACTGGTCTGGACCAGACTTCAGTCCCAGGAAGGAAGGGAGCAGATGTCATTCCTGTCCTCTCTGCTACGTTAGACTCCCCGAGTCAGTTCAGACCTTCCCCGGAATCCAAATACCCTCTAAATTCCAGGTGCTGTCTGCAAATTCATAAGGTTGGGTGTGGAAGGAAAACCAGGTTTTCTTTGTATTTGTAGTGAAAAGCAGTACAGGATAATGGAAAGAACACTGAGTTTGAGCTCAGATCCAACCTCAAGCACTTACTAGATGTGGTACTTACCCTATCTTTCTAAGCCTTAGTTTCCTTATCTGTAAAATATGGAGAGTAATATTTATATAGTTCAAATTACAGAGTTGTGATTTGGAAAGAGTGACTCAGAAATGTGAGAAATAATTATCTGTTTGTGTTCTCTACGCACGCATCAGCTGGCAGGGAAAAGTCTGAGCTGGAAGTTACTCTAGAGGTTACTTAGTCTAACCCCTAAGCATGGCTTCCACCCCTCTTTCCTAGAATACTTTGGCAGTCTGCTAACCTCTCCCTCTTCGATTCCTCCTATACTCGTGGTCCTCCTTGTTTTCCTAATGTACCCTTCTGGCCATGTCCTTCGCCTTGCTAAAGACCCTTTGAGGACTTCCTCATAGGAAAAATTCCAAAATATTTAGTTTGGTGAAATCTGTCCTCTCTTTTAAGGCTCAACTCAGGTGCTTCCTCCTCCATGAAACCTCCCTCCCGTCACCCTTGTCCCCCAGCCAAAAGTGATCTTTTCTCCTCAAATCATTCAGTGCCATTTTGTTTCTGTCTCTCTCTTATGGACACTTACCATGCACCAAGAACCCTGGATTTGAATTCAGAAGTTCTTGGTTCAAGTTCTGACTCTGTTTACTTACTAGCTTTATAACAAGTCACTTAATTTGGTTAGGCTTCACTTTTTCCCCATCTGTAGAAAGAGGGGATTGGATGATCTCTAATTGTATGGAATAATTGGAAAATTGGGGCTCAAAGAAGTCTGACTGCTCGGTTTACCTCTTTCTCCAATCAGCAGAGGAAAATCAAACACAAGTTTCACCTTCTCCCAGTCCCAATCCTAATCCTCACAACCAAAGCAGGAGGGATACAGGAGGACTCACTTCTTATGCCTAGTAGGATATCAAGATTTGGGAGAAAGCCCAGTTCACTTCCTTTTAATTCCAGCTGGTCTTGCTGCCATCCCATACCCAACTTCCTCCTAAAGACACCACCTCTCTTGGCATATTTCCAAGGGTGGCTATTTCTTCTCTCATACACTCTGACACATAATACCAAGAAGAAGAGTTGGCATACTTCTGGCTCTCTTTGGACCTTTTTCAGACACTCCCTCACTGATATTTAGTGATTCCCTTTAAAATTCTCTCTATTTTGTCCAGATCTCTGTTGTAATGATCCCCATATCTCTGGGTCACTGTCCCTCTTCTTCAGTTAAATTCAGGAGATGGCTCACATCTTGCCTTCCCCAACTTCTTTCTTCCTCTCTCCGTCCCTTCATTCTTTCCTTCCTTCCTTCCTTCTTTCCTTCCTTCCTTCCTTCCTTCTTTCCTTCCTTCCTTCCTTCCTTCCTTCCTTCCATCCATCCATCCATCCACTGTGCTCCCTGGTGGCCAACCTTTCAAATACCCCAGGCCCCTAGTTTCTCAGGCTACTCAGCTTGCATGACCTCTGTTTCCAGGCTACCTTAATCTCTCATAAGAGTAGATGCCAGGTCCCCAGCCCCACTCCCAACCTCCAGTAATTTTTTCCCCAGGTGCCAGAATTCCTGATTGCTGCTCTGAGGCAGACCCTTTCCCCAAAGAGGGAGGTTTGGAAGGGAGACCAAGCTGTGGCCTCCCATCTACTTCCCCTTCCCTAGTTCAGGAAACAGATCCACAAGAGCCAGGGGGGTTTGTACTGAAATGACTTTAATATCTCATGTTGCAGCAAAATTAAAAATATACAAAAAGTTTGTGGCATACAAAAAAGTCTTAGTACAGAAAGCCCGGCCTGGGAATCCCCCAGCCTCCCCCTGCCTGGGCCTGAGAGGAAGGCAGAGGAAGAAGAGGGTGGCACCAACAATATTGAAGTACATGGAAGGAGACATAAGGGCTGAGGGCAGAGGAAAGGTGCAACGGAATCAGAAAGGGGAAAGAGGAAGGGTTAGGGTTGGCGAGGCCAGTACCCAGTAGGGCAAATGAGCTGATGGAGAACCCATTGAGCAGAAGCTGCTGGAGCTTAAGCTGAAGGAAGGAGTCCATAGCTGGGGATTCCCATCAGTCAGTAACCAGGCAAGGAGTAGGGATTGGGGAGGAAGGAGGAGGGAGAGGGATGAGTTTAAATTTGAACCACGTCTGAATTTGGAATCACATCTAAAATAGGGACTGCATCTGGAATCAGATCTTTATGTGGCCCCCAGTGCCAAGCCCCATGAACTCTTCAAAGGGTAGGGGCTTAGTAAATGCTTGTTGAATTCATTTCACTGTGGGATTGGACAAGCTCATGGGTTTGAGGAGGCTTCAAAGCACTGAACTCATCTGGGAGCTTCAGCCCTATGGGAACTCGAGGCAGCTTGTGGCTGACTGGGATTCCAGCCTGGGTAAGCAGGGGCTCTCTCAGCTGGTCTGGATGCCCTCTCCTACACTTGGTCTTAGCCTCTCAGAGAGTAGGTAGAGCCAAGGGCCCCATCCCAGCCTGCAGTACAGCTGTGCCTGCCCCGCATTATTGCAGATGCCTCCAGCCCCTGTGGTAATGCATAGAAATGTTCCTCCTCAAGGTTAGCTCCCCAAGTAAGGAAGCATCCATCTATTCAGGACCTTCCTGGGGAGGAGCTGAGGTGCCATGACACTGTCAAGAAGGACCCAGGAAGGCCTAGGTCTCAGGCTCCTTATTCCACACCACCTCCTGGCAGGCCTGTTCCCAGGGAGAGCTCTGGATTTGGGAGATTAGGTTTTTCCTAATCCTCTTTTCCCAGCTTCTTCTTTTCTCAGGTAACCCCCTTAGCAGAATCAGGCAACTGATTCTCTCTCTCTCAATCTCTCTCTCAATCTCTCTCTCTCTCTCTCTCTCTCTCTCTCTCTCTCTCTCTCTCTCTCTCTCTCACACACACNCTCTCTCTCTCTCTCTCTCTCTCTCTCTCTCTCTCTCTCTCTCTCTCACACACACACACACACACACACACACACACACACACACACACACACAACCCCTGGTATCTTCCAAACCTTTCCTTCCCACCCACACCCATACCCGTGCCCACCCCCACCCCCATCCCAAGGGTCGAGCAGCCTCACTAGGTAGGGAACCCAAACCAAAGTCTGCAGACCAAGGAACCTTTCCATACTAACCCCCCAAACCTGGCATATTCTGGGATGCTGCCCGCATGGCTTGGCATTATCTGGGCCCATTCTTGCAAAGCATCTTAAAGCACTTTAGCAACAGGTTGGTGCTGTCTCTCATCCTCAAGGGAGAGGGAAAGAAGCTTAGAAAGAGCAAAGAAGAGGCTGAGTCTGTGGAACCCTTTTCTGTATATCCCTACATACTCTTTCTCAAGGTCTCCTGAGGCAGTGGGGAATCTGACTTAGGGTCCTCCCTTACTAAATGGCCCCAGAGCCCAGGTGGGTTGTATGGATTTAGTGGGGCAATCCCTGGGTAGGGATAGGTCCTGGCACCTGGTCTCACTGGGCACTGAATGTGATCCTAGCCCTTTAACAGTGGTTGTCCCTGAAGAGCCAGGGGGCTTTGGTGGTATGTGTTGGGGATCAGGGGGAAGGATAGGGGCTGTCAGGGGTCTCTGAGTGGAGAACAGCTCCTGGGACCCACAATTAGCCACACTGGAGATGAAGTTAGGACTCTCTTATTGGAAGGGCAAGGGGGTGGGAGTCCAGAAGGAAAGTTGCTAAGTCCCATCAAACCCAGCACCCTAGCAGAAAGGAGAAACAGAAGCAGAACCCAATGAACCCAATTACGCAGAATCAAGTTCACTTCCAACTACATCCTTTAGGTTTTGGTGATTTCTGCACTGCCCCCACTTCCCCTGGCCCCCAAGGTTAAGAACTAGTAGTTAGGCCAATCCAGAACAGGCATAGTTCTAGAGGTCTAGACCTGGCCTGGTCCTATATAGTCAAATCAGGAATGGTTTCTGGCTCCAGCTAGGCTCTAGAGCCGGGAATTAAATTCCAGGTGCTAAATCCCTTCATATTTTGTATCTAAGTCTCATTTGTTTGGGAGAAGACAAGTAGCAGATTCAAGTTCTCCCTAGTTCTGAGATCTCAGGGAGGCAGCCCTACCTCCCTTCCTGGCTGCTGGAAACTTCTCTCTAAGCATCTGATGGAGGGAAGCAGGAATTAGGTTTTTCAGCCCCTCCCAGCCCTGTTTAGAAGGGGAAGAACCTGGGAAGAGTGACAGCAGCAAGCTTATCCTGCGTATCTATACTTAGGAAGCCTTCTCCTCAGGCCCAAAGAGCTGCTGCTAGAGCCTTAGCTTCCCAGGTGAACTTGGAGAGGTCCAAGTTTCTTCACAGCCCCAGAGGTTAGGATAGAGAAGGGAAGAGGCATCTGAGTGGACCTCTGAGAGTTCTAATTCTCAAGATTTTGAGAATATGAAGAATTCAGAGGTCCAGAAAGACAAGGGCACTCAAGAAATGTCCACAGTACAGGAAGAGGAGAGAAGGTTCCCAGATCATCTACTCTGTTCTCTAAGAGCAGACTCCCTTCTCTCTTCTCCCTTCAACAGAGCCCTTATCCTTTGAGAGACTTCCTGCTCCAGCCCAGGAATATAGACTTGCCTACTCCAACAGGACCCTCCCAACCCCATCCCCCTGCCTGGGGCTGCCCCAAGCTTCCTGCTTGGATCTGGCTCTTCTAGCTGACCTGGCACCAGCCATAAAGCAGTGAACAATAGAAAAAGGCCTCCATTGACCCCTAGAAAGGCAGCCTAGTCAGCCAGGCCATCAGTGTATCTGGCAGCAGGATGTGGGTATGAAAGAGGCAATGAAATGTATAACCTTTGGGGATGGAGAATAAGGACAAAGGAATGGGGTAGGTGTATGTGTGCGGTGGGGGCTGTCTGTACCCAGGAGGCAGTGAATTGATACCCAGGGTATCAGTAACAACCGGGACCATTTGATGGGAGCAGGTTCTGTGCTGTACTGGGAGGGGAGGGAGGAGGATGTGGTAACAAGGCACATGGTACAGTCAGTGCATTGGGTGTATGATGAATGTGGTTGGTGTGGATCAGCCTGGGAACCTAATGGGGCACCATGGCTAATGCATATGGTGTCGGTGATGATGGTGGTGGTGGTTGTGTGTGTGTGTGTGTGTGTGTGTGTGTGTGTGTGTGTGTGTGTGTTTAGATGAGAGAGAGAGAGAGAGAGAGAGAGAGAGAGAGAGAGAGAGAGAGAGAGAGAGAGAGATTGTATGTCCTGTGGGCCACTAGAGTAGAGACAAAAGTCTAAGTGACTAGAACAGTGTGAGTACAGCTGACCCGAAAGGGTAGGCAGTGTCAGGGATTACAACATGGAATTCACTCCCATGGGACCGGGCACTTTGCTTGCCCACTGATAATGACCTGGTAGCAAAACTGGAGAATTTAGAGGACCCTTGGGCTCAGCATGACCTTCTCACAGAATCATAGAGCTATGTGGGACCTTCAAGATGATCTTATTCAATTCCTTCATTTTACAGGGGGAACTGAGGCTCAGAGAGGGTAACATGATGAGTCAGGAGCATAACCTGGTATCTAATAAATAATCATGATAATTAGGGACTTTATGGTTTGTAAAACACTTTAAGTCCTCTACCAGAATCCTAGAGGGTAGGAATCTGATGCCTCCTCCAGTGCTGAGGGACCACATAGAAAGAAGCATCATGAAGGAAGGGGGTGGAGGTGAGATGTCAGTGTTGGTAAAACCTCCTATCCCAACTCTTATCAGCAAAGCTTTTTGGCGATCTGACTAAACGGTAGTGGAAAGGGTGGGAGACTGGTTTCTAATCCTGACTCTTGCTATTGCCTCTCTTTATGACTTTGGTCATGCCTCTTTCATTTCTAGGCCTTCATTTCTTCATCTGTAAAATGAGAGGGTTGGACTAAATGATCTCCTGGTTCCCTTCTGGCTTTTTCTGTGAATCAGGGGATCAGGGTTAGGAACCAGGACTCTGCTGCTAAGTTAACTGTGTGACTGGGCAAATCACTTCCCTCTCTGAGCCTGTTTCCTGATCTGTAAAGAGAAAGGTCTCTAAGGTCTCTTCCAGCTATCATATTGTGTGATTCTATGACTCACATTCACCTCAGGGAATGAAGAGAGCCCTAGGAACGTCCCAGGAAGGAAGAATGTGGGAGGGAGAGACAAAGACATCCAATAGCCAAGCAGGGAACAGAAAGAGCAGCTGAGGTAGATCATGTCACAGGAAGGAAGACAAAAGGACACCATAGATACCCCTGGGGGAAGCCTGGGTAGTCAGAGCCAGAGCCAGAACCAGAGCCAGAGCCAGAACCTGGTCTGAATGTCTCAGGCATCCCTGATCAAGAGCTCACACAACTGAAGGCTAAGCCCTGCCACCTCCTAGACCCAAGTTTCTATTTCTAGCCCCAGGATTGGGCTAATGCCCAAGCTTAGAAACAATCAAATAAAGTGCCCCAGATTGTGAGTCAGGAGATCTGGGTTTCAGTCTTGACTTCACCATCCACTAACTCTTTGACTCTGAGTCTGAGCCTCAGTTTCTTCAGCATTAAAATGAGAACTTGGATCAAAATGATCTCTGAGGTCCCTTCTAGTCCTGAATCCTGGAGACCTGGTCTGAATTCAGGCTCTGCTGCTTACTAGCTGTCTAATCTTAGACATTACTTTATCCCCCTGGGCCTCAATTTCCTTTTTTTTTTTTTTAATCCTTACCTTCTGTCTTAGAATCAATACTAAATATTGGTTCCAAGGCAGAAGATCGGTAAGGGCTAGGCAATGGGGGTTAAGTGACTTGCCCAGGGTCACATAGCTAGGAAAGGTCTGAGGTCAAATTTGAGTCCAGGTCTTCCAGGCTCCAGGCCTGACTGAGCTGCCTAGCTGCCCCCTCAATTTCTCTTTATGTAAACTAAAAGGTTAAGACTACATGAATTCCAAGGTCCCTTCAAGCTCTGAATTCATTGAGCCTGGGAAGCTGAGACTTCCAAATTGTTTTGGAAGCATTCCAAACTAGAAGCATTTCCGATTTGAGCAGAGAGAATCCTGGAACCTCACATATTAGATTCTTCAGAGACTCGAACACCTTTTTTTTTTTTTTTTTTTTTCTTAGAGCTGCCCCCAGACCTTTGGGTTCTTGAATTCCTTTCCTTATCTGGTGGTGGAAAGAGACCTTCATTGGAGTTGGAGTCCTTGGGGCTAAGCCCTCTGGGAAATGAGAAGGAAGAGGTTTCACCCCTATTTTCTTACTAAGACTTCTGGAAAGTCTTAGACTCTGATAATCTTTTAGGCTCATGCCTATGTCTCTGGCACAGATCCTCAGAAGGATGCAGACCTCTATTCCAACCCTGGCTCTGATGCTCACCAGTTGGACAAAACCCATTTTCAATCTGAATCTTAAATTTCCTTCTCTATAAAACCAGGCCAGGGGAATCCAAAAGTCATTCTTGGCTGAGAAATGGACATACCTATCTTTAGGGCAGGTCTGGGCAGGTTCAAGTTCTACCCCAACCTGGTCTTAGCCCCCTCATTCAACTCTATGCTGTTTAGACCACTTGGGACTCTCCTGGGGTGGATGAGGAAGGTGGGAGAGGTGGAGAAGCAGCTCTGTGTGTTGGCATGGCAGGGTGTATATATGATTTCATTGTGTGGGGATATTTGTGAAGAAATGCTATGTGTGCTCAGTGGGGGTTGCATCAAATGTCATGTAATTTGTGGATGGATATCTAGATGCATGATATCTGAGTGTACACCTGTGTGCACATTGGGAGTTACTTTGTACTCTAAATCTTGCCCTTTTGGCAATGCCCCCCACCAACTTTAGTAGAGACAGTGTCCGCCTGAGTGAAGATTCACAGTTTAGGGGAAAGATCTAGGGGCTGGGTGTCAGTAAATTTGGGTTCTGTTCCTCCTCTAATTCACTGTATAAACTTCGGCAAAGTCACTTCCCATTCCAGGGCCTCAGTTTCCTCATCTGTAAAATAAAATGGTTGGACTAATGATTTCTAACCCTACTCCATCTTCAATCCCCAAACCAGTTTGGGGCCCTGAGACAACAACTTGGCCTTTCAGAGGGGCCTTAGTCTCAATTTCCATTCCCTTCATGATCAGTTCATATTTTAGTCTTCGGACCAGGTCTTATCTCTCCCATCAGTCCCATTTTAGAGGCTGGGCTGGAATACACCATCCCAACTTTAGGGTTTCTATGGGAGAAGAGAATGTATCGATCTTGCTCCCAGGGCCTGAGCATTTCTTTTTCCCTCCCAAGGAATACCCTGAGGCTGCTCCAAGCCTGACTCCTGTCTGAAAGCCTTGGGAGACATCTGCAGGACACTGGGCTCTGTCTGTCCCAAAGCCAAAGGAGTCATTTCCCAGCCACCCTGGGGCAGGGGCTATAGCTGTGAGGCTGGCTGAAAACCAGAAATTCCTATCATTCCCCCAAAGCTTGAGTTTCCCAACTGGGAAACAATGGACAGAATTGATATCCTTAGTAATTGGTTTTTTAAAATTTCCAATAATTTCAAAATCATATTTTTTCCTTTTGATGGCAATTGTGTCACAAAGTGTTCAGGAACCTAGAGGCTTCTATGAGCCTAGAATCCTCTGATTCTCCTCATACATGGGTTCCTTATCCCCAAACTTCCTAATAAGGACAGAGTCTAGATCTCAGCAGCAGTTCTTAGAAGGAAGCATTGTAATACCAAGAAGGTCCCATAGACACACTTTCTCCAGAGTTTTACAGGCATCTAGAACCTGCATAACAGAGACTAGAGGAAAAAAAAGTATAGACCCAAAGCATTCCCCAGACAGTTTTCTAAAAACTCCCTTATGCTCTGGCATAGGAAGGGTGTTATAACAGAAACTGGACTTATTGGGTGCTGGAGCCAGAGGAACTATGTTCAATTTCTAGGTCAACAATTTCCTTCTGATAGGACTCTGGGTTTCATTTTCCTTGGCTGAAAGATGAGGGGGTTGACTAGATGATTTCTACAGTCTCTTTTGGCTCTAAATCCTACGATCCCAAAGCCTTAAGTTCTCCATATCCAGGAGTCTGGCCATTGGAATTTGGCCCTTGAACAACTCCAAAATGTAGAACTTTCATCCTGGCCAGCACCATCAACCTCAAGGTTCAGCTCAGCCCAGACACCTACATATGGTGTTGTAGAGTTCAAGATGCCATATGTTTACTTCATCTAGATCTCAGGTCCCATCAACACCCAAAGGTTGTACAACCTGGAAAGGACCTTAAGGATTATCTAGTCTGACCCACTTATTTTATAGTAGAGAAAACCTGGACCCAGAAAGGGAACTTGATTTGTCCAATGACTCACCTGAGCCAGGATTTGAACTCAAATTCTCTAACTTCAAATCCAGACCTCTTTCATCTAGAGTCTCTAGACCATCCTTTCTCAATCCTTTAGGTCCCCACAATACCATACAGAGAGTTGTGATTCAGTTAATGGAACCCACAGCCTCTCTGCCTTTGTTCATCAGAGGTGGTAGCATTGGTGGTAGGCAGGAAATGTCATATGGCAGAGAAGACTCTGGGCCTGGTGGGGAAATTTAGCACCAGTTAAGTCCCTGGATCCCAGGGAGTTTGATGGACTGGGTATAGGAGCTACAAGGGCCAGGGCAAGGGGTAGGGCATTGGTGGTGCCAATGAACTCACCCAAAAAATTGCAAAGGAAAGGGAAAGAGGATTTCCATTGGCTGGGATCATCGTGTTCCCCTCCCTGCCACCCTTGGCCCAAGAGCCCTATCCACTCTTAGACTCTAAGCTCAACACTGACTGGTTTAGGGGAGTGGAGCCTCCATACCCCTTATCCCCCAACCCTGATGGTTGTGGAGCATCTTATACTGTGGTCTCATACTCCAGTAGCTCCCGGGAGGCCCCCATGCTTCGGTATTGCAAGCGAGGGGTAGCTGGGGATGAATACTCAAGTGCCAGAATGGTCTTACGGAGCCGGCGGTCTATAAAGTGGGCATCCCATGCTGGATACTTTTTTCGGGGCAGGTCTATTCGAATCACAGGCCCCTCTGTCCGGGGGGTGCGGGCCACTGGTGTGGCAGGGAGGCTGGGCCGGACCTGGAACACAGCTGGTGCACCACTGTCCCGGTCTCCAGGGATCCCATCCCGCTCTCCACCTGTAGTCCGGGGCAGAGACCGTGGGGGGCTGGTGACTGCATCAGCAGGGGGACCAGAAGGGCCAGGGCCCACGGCCTCAGGAAATATGCCTCCAGGAGCCTGGGGACCAAACATGGGCCCATTGGGGTGCAGGAGGCAGTAATAAACAAGCATGAAAAAGATGCCCAGGGCATAGCTAGCAGCCACCACGCACACCATGATTAAGGCGCTGAAGTCAGTGGGAAAGTTGTGGTTGTAGTACCAGAAGCCCGTTAGGGCAACGTTCTCCACCAGGACGATACAGTAGTAGGTGGCCATCCGGCAGCGGCTGCGTCCCTCCTTGACGTTAAACCAGCAAAAGATGTAGATAATGCCCACTACCATGTTGTAGATGATCTCCTCCCACTTGGACATGCAGAAATCTGTCTCCCCCTGGATGACCCAGAAGGTCATGACACACCAGTGGGCAACGATGAAGATGCCAAAGTACAGCCGGAAGACGCTGGCGAAGAGCGCAAAGGCCAAGGCTCGAGCGGCTATTGTGAAGAGGTGCCAGAGGATCTGGACTATAGCCCCCTTGTAGGACATGGCACGCTTGTCGTCCCTCGAGTCCCGAAGCACCTTCTGATAAGAAGCGATTATCCAGGCCAGAGACACCAGGGAGGCCGAGGCTGAGAGACCTGTGGAGACAGGGGCCAGAGGTGGGAGGGGGCGGGGAAGGGGCCAGGGTTAAGGATAGGACAAGGTCTCCAAAGGGTGGTAGAAGGGGGGTAGCGAGAGGGAGGTAGGAGGGCTCAGTGTTAGGGGCAGGGTCTCTGAGAGGAGAGATAAGGACAAGAGGTAGGTGGTAGGGGTTGGGGTGGGGATAAGGGTCAGGGTTAGGGTCTCTGAGAGCAGATAGGGTAAGAGGACATAGAACCATAGATTTGGAGCTAAAAGGGAGCTCAGAGGTCATTAGTCCAACCTACTCATTTTACAGATGTGAAAACTGAGGCCCAAAGGTATGAAGAGACTGGCTGAAGGTCAGAGTGGAATGAGTAGTAAGTAAAGCTGGGATTCAAGCCCAGGCCTTCTGACTCTCAATCCAACACTCTTTTCTACCACATCTCCTTCTCCTCACCTTATCTCAGGACGCCTACATCCTGAGGGCAGAGTCAAATTCCTGTAGGGAAAATCCTAAGGAAACTATGGTTAGGACCAAGGGACAGATTGATGGATGGGATGGCTTGGTGTGGGAGATGGGGGGGATTTTTGAGAGTGAGGAAAGGGGCAGGAGGCAGGACCTGAGGAGCTGGGATGGGGCTGAGGAGGAGTCTAGATTAGGGTCTGTGAGATTAGAAGGAGATGGGGGTCTAGAAGAGGGTACCAGCAGTTGTGGTTAGAAGAGGGGGTCAGGAAGAAGGCAAGAGAATGAAGAAAAGTGGAGAATAGAGAGATGATGAAAGAGTGAAGGAGAGGGAAGGAGAGATGGGGAGGAGCCAGCCACAGGTTGGGCAGAGAATAGAAGCAGAGAGTAGATGGAGGCCTGGATGATTCAGGGAGCTGGAGGGTAGACAGGTCCGGGCCAAGCCAAACACTTCAGTTGAGCCTGGGGCTACTTGAGCTGAACCCAACCAGGTGATTTCGCTGACTGAGCCAAAGGGCTTTGGGAGGATTATGGTGGGAGCCAAAGAGGATCCCAGGGACAGCCTGGCAGTCCTAGGGCATGAGTAGGGGAGAAAGGAGAGACTGAGACAGAGAAAAAGACAGAGGTGTGAACATCAAGGAATAGGGAGAAGGCCTTGGCCAGATCTCAGAGGAATGAGAATATGCCAGGGACCAAACACCCTGACCTACCTTGGGGCTTTCAGCCACAAATCACTGTCACCATCGATGCTAAAGGGATCATGCCAAGGGGTCTCCCAGAGAAGGGACTGGGAAGAATAAAGGCTCTTTGGATGAGAAGTTGGGAGGGAGGAGGAGTTGGGAGCCAGAAAGGTGAGAGAAGTGGTAGGGGATGGGGAGGAGCCCTCAGGTGAAAGATGGGTAGTCAAGGGGCTGAGGGAGAGCTAGGGTGAGACTGGCTGAGAGAGGAAAGCTTAGGGGTACAGGGGAAGACTTCCTTTGAGGGAAGGGCTGGGAACACCCTAGAGGGCACGTCAATGGTAAGAGGAGGTCTTAGGTCGAGGAGCTGGGGGGGCCCAGGTGAGGGTGTGAAGGAGGAATATGGGAGGAGGGAGGCATTAGGCCCTCACCCTGTAGGGCCTCGATGCTTCCCTGGAGGACCATGATGCTGAGCTGTAGCACAAGTTGTGGGGCGCTCTTCAGGAAGGCCTCCAGCAGGCGCAGCATACTGATGTCAGCGCTCTCGAACATCATGCGCCAATAAAAATGTCGCCTTAGTTGCTCCCCGTGCCAGCGACTCTGCAGACCCAGGTACATGGCCCGGAGGTACCTGGGGAAGATGGGACAGTGGGCAGGTGTGTGTGTATGGAGGTGGGGAGGGGAGGGAAAATGAGCTACCTAGGGTTACCAGTCCCAAACCCTCCTTAAGGGAGGGGAATTTTCCCCAGGGAGGGTGGGCAGGCAGGCAGGCAGGCCTGGCAGAAAAGCAGAGAACAGGGCATAACTCCTGGCAGACAGTGTCCTGGAGGGAGGGATGGAGGCCTTGGTAATAACAGCTCACATTTGAGTGCTTTCTGGCTTACAAAGCACTGTCCTCAATACTCCTGGGAGTCAAGGATGATTATTTCCATTTTACAGGAGAAGAAACTGAGTCTCAGAGAGATTAAAAGCCTTGCTTAAATCATAACTTTTAAATATCAGAGTTAGGATTCAAAACCAAGACGCCTGACTCCATATCCTATGTATGAAGGCTTTAATTTTGATCTGGGGCGAGGACTTCTTAACCATTTATGGGTCATGGACCCCTTTGGCAATCTTCAGAAGCTTATGGGCATCTTCTCAGGATAATGTTTGTTGCCTACATTCATCATAGAAGTAAATGCCAAATTTCAGTTAGAGGTTAATGAAAACAAAGATGTAATTTTTTTCCCCACCCAAGTTCATGGACCCCTGAAATCAATCCATAGACCCCTTAATACCTTGGTTTAAGAAAGGAAGGAAACAAGCATCTATTAAGTACTTGTTAGGCACCAGGCACTGTGCTAAGCACTTTTTGTAAATAATATCTCATTTCATCTTCCCAACCACCATGCGAGGCATTCTCGTCTCCATTTTGCAGGTGAGGCAACTGAGGCAGGCAATGGTTTAGTGATTTGCCTAGGGTTACACAGCTAATAAGAGCCAGATTTGAAATCAGGACTCCCTAACTCCTAACTTCCTAATCAGCCCTCTATCTATTGTGCCACCTTGCTGCCCATTCTAGTCCAATCCTCTCATTTTATAGATACTAAAGCTCATACATTAAGAGCCAGGACTAGAACTCATTTCTGATTAATCATAGTAATACGTTCCATTTCTATAGCCCTTTAAAGTCTACAAAGTATTTTCCTCTCATTCACATTTCTTTCACTCTCTTTCTTCTCTCCCCTCTCCCCTTTCTCCTATCTCCTTCTTTTTTTCTTCGCCACTGATAACTCTCTTCTAGATTCAGCCTCTGAGGATGCTTGTTTGTCAACTATTAGCAACCCCATTTTATAGACCAGGGGTCGGCAACCTTTTTGGTCGTGAGAGCCATAAACGCCACATTTTTAAAAATGTAATTTCGTGAGAGCCGTACAGTGCTCACAGTGCGCGCTCCTGTAACAGCGCCTGAAAAAAAAATTGACTTTATGGCTCCTGCAGAAAGAGCCATATCTGACCCTCAAAAGAGCCAGAGAGAGCCATATGTTGCCGACCCCTGTTATAGACCAAGAAACTGAGGCCCAGGGAAGACCTTTGCCCATAGTCCCATGGTAGTGAGGTCAAATTTTCTTCTGGGATCTAGTTCTCCTTTCCTGAGTCCAAGCCCAATGCTCTTTCCAATCATAGTGGCCCCTACTCTTTGTGGGGATATCTGTCCACAACACAGTGCTGACTCAGAAGGGCATTCGGTTGGGGGATGAGAAGTAGCAGCAGAAGCAAGAGCTACTAGGAGGCTGGGACTGGCCCAGTCTCCTCTGGAAGGAATCCAGACTCCTTCCCTCTCCAACATCCTTCTGCCCCGCCTCACTGAGGCTCCCTCAGGCCTCACCTTCTTCAGCCTTGGGGGTTTCTAGCCTTCCACCAGGGTCCCTGGGACAAGTGGTCACTATTTACCAGAAGCTGACCCAGTCTGGTAGTCTTTGTCACCCTCCCCTCTTCCCTCTTCCCTGCAGCTCCAGGCTCTTACAGGAAGAAGAGAGCAGCTGGTCCTACTGTGAACAAGGCCTGGGGACGAGGGAGGAGGGGTTGGAGAAGAAGGGGGGGGGGTCCCAATGGAAGGCCTGGAGTGCCATCTGTTTGCCTGGCTTCAGTCAGGGTGAGGATCGAAGGAGGGCCTGGGACCAGCTCCCAGACCCACCAGCATCGATCACCACATGACAGGCAGCCTCTGCCCCCACCCACCTGCTCTGCCTCCTGTCTCCATTCAAGCCAGTTCTAGACGCAGCAAAATAATAATAATAAAATGAATAATGATTTCCCTTTTCTATAGTGCATTAAGGTTTACAAACCTTCATAACACTCCAGTGAGCTAGAGTAGGGCGAATGTTATCATCCCCATCTTATAGAAGAAGGAACCGAGGCCTAGAGAAGTGTCCAAGGTCATGCATCTAGTGTGTGGCAAAGCAGGGATCTGAACCAGAGCTAACAACAAATAAAAGGTCCCTCTCTCTTTCACCACTCCTTTCCCAATTCTCTCTTTCTTCTCTTCTACCTCTCCCTCATTCCTTGTCTCTTTCTTTCTCCTCCTCTAGCTCTCCCTCCTTCCCTCCTCTCGTTCTTCCTCCTCTCTCTCTCTCTCTCTCTCTCTCTCTCTCTCTCTCTCTCTCTCTCCCTCCCCCTCTTTCCTTCTCTGTCTCTGCCGATGTCTCCCTTTCTACCTCTCTTTCTCTGTGTAGCGGGAGAGGTAAAGCTACAGTTGCTCATTTCCCTGTTCTGAGCCACTTATCCTTGACTCTCAACTGGAGTCCTTCTTCAAGACCTGGGCTTCCCTGGGAAGCCCCATCTGTATGATCTGAAGGAAAGAGAGAGATGAATCCCCACCTCCTTCTCCCCCTGCACTGACCAGCTAATCCCACCCAAGCAAGAGCTTGAGATATCTGCCAACAGAGAAAAAAGGATAGAGGAGCCCAGAGTTCTGGGTTTGCACTCTGTGTGTGGGGTTTTGTGGGGGAGTGTGCCATCTGTCTGACTGTCATTCTACAGCCATGAGGTCCTCCTGGAATGCAGGGCCTGAGGTTTCTATGATTAACTCTGTCCAGAGCTAGGACACCTTGGACCTTCAGAGAGGAGAAGTAGTTCACATTTCTCTGGAGAGCTTTTGGGTTTCCAAAACTCTTTCCCCACCTGTGTAGGGTGGCAGGGGGTGGGAAGGTAATGCAAGTCATATTAAGCCCATTTAACAAGTGAGCAGACTGAGGCTCGGAGATGCCAGCTCTTGCCCAAGAGCAGTCTGTGAATTAGGAGAAGTAGCCCATGGATTCTAAGTAATAACCCCTGTTTCTGGAGCACTTTCTAGTTTACAAGATGCTTATTTCAAAACAAGCCAATGGAGGAGGCAAGTCAAGGATTATCACCCTTTATACAACAGAGGAAACAGGTCCAGAGGAAAGTGACTTTGTCCAAAGTTAAGCAGAGCTAGAACTAAAACCCTGTCCTTCTGACACTTAGTTCTGGGCTCTTCCAAACATGCCCCATTACATCACATTACATTACTATGCCTTGCTTTTCTTTGCCTACATTTTCCCTTTAGCAGGGAGAGGTCTGTTCATCTTTGGCACCCCTTGGCTTCTCAGGGAGGAAGAGAAAACTAAGGCCTTTAAAGATCTTTGAATTCTTTGGAACTCTCTTCATCATTTAATTGTAATAGAAAACATCCATAACCAACATCATAACAAACTCTTTTGGCCCTGGACCAGACATTGAATTCCCTAAATTCAGAGTGAAGCAAGTTTTTCTGGGATTAAATCTAGCATTCTGGATGAGAGAGAATATTTTGACTAACTCCAGTTGCTCTGGGAATTCTAAAAAATGTCTAAAAGCATCCTTTGACTTGGTGCAGTGGACCAAGTGGATTAAATGCTAGGCCTGGAGTCAGGAAGACCTGAATTCAAATCTGACCCCAGACACTAGCAGTGTGATCCTAGATAAGTCACTTAACTGCTGTCTGCCTCAGCTTCCTTCAGTATAAAATGAGGATAACAGCATCTAACTGGAGGGCTGTTATGAGGATCAAATGAGATAATAGTTATAAACTACTTACCATAGTACAGAAGTAAGTGCTATATAAATGTTAATTATTATGATGATCACGTTTGACTCCCAGCTCCAGTATTTACTACCTGTGTGACCTTAGACAAGTTACTGAGACTCCCTGAGTGTCCTCCTCTATGAAATGGGTATGTAAATATTTGTATTAGACAGTGCATAGGGATGCAGTGAAGAAAGAGGTTTTCAAACCAAAAAGTGCTATGTCAATGTGAATTTTGGTGGTGACGATGGTTTCTCTAGAAACCTGAGGTGGAATATGGCATGAGCCCCGAGAGTAGAGGATGGGACCTAAGGCCTTTGATTCCAAAGCTGGACTTCTCTTCCCTTTATCTCATGTCCACCTATGATAAGCATCTCCCTAGTATCATTAAGAGAAAATGGTAGAGGTCTCAGTGAAGGGAAGGGGGACTTGGTGAGCAGATGGAGTCTCAGTGAGAGGTCCTAACTCCATGATCCTAGGTCAGTCTGCCTACCTATCTATCTTCTGATCTTATCTCAACCATTTGTCTGACCTGGGGTGAATCTGATCCCTCCAAACATCCCCAGCTCCTTCAGTGTTAGGTCAGACTGTATGCCTATGCTCAGCTGTTCTTCGTTCCACCCCCTTCCAACTGTGGGTCCCTCTGTCTGTTTGGGTGTCTCTCACATCCTTGGTTTCTCCATCTGTTGGTCTCTTTGAGATTCTGCATGTGTCCTTCTCCATGAGTTTTTTTTTTCTCTTCCTAACTCATCTTAACAGATTCAGGCTAAAAATTCTTCTCCTAGAAGGTTCTAATTCTCTCTCTAGAAAACACCCTAGCTACTCTGAAACGGTGCAGACATGAAAAAATGACTGTCATAAGCCCATTCTGAAGTTTGCACCTATTAAGTATATAGGAGTGGTACCCAGTCTTGTGGAAAGTAAAGAATTTAAAACCATGAGTCAGGTGAACACCTGCACTTCCTAGTTGTGTGACCCTGAGTGAGTCACTTAATCTCCTCTGCTTAGCCCTTACTGCTCTTCTACATACTTGATATTGATTCTAAGACAGAAGGTAAAGGTTCGAAAAAAAAAAAAAAAAGAGTGAACACCTATCCCTCAGATCCTGGGTCAGAGACCAGAAGTTGTAGGAATGATTGGGAAGGATCCTTGAAGACCATCCAGATTGCTGTTGTTCCATTGTTTTCAGTTGTGTCCGGCTTTTCATGACCCCATTTGGGGTTTTCTTAGCAAAGATACCACAGTGGTTTGCCATGTCTGTCTCCAGTTCATTTCAGAGATGAGGAAACTGAGGCAAAAAGGGTTTAATGACTTGCCCAGGGTCACAAAGACACAGACATGTAGACACAGACACAGACACACACACAGACACAGACACACACCCTTGAGTCGGAGGTAAGATCTGACCTCAGGAAAATGAGGTTTCCTGACTCCAAGCCAGATACTCTATCCACTTGGCTATCTTGATGCCCGAATCATTGTGTTTCCTTAGGCAAATCTCCTCTCCTTTCTGGGACTCAATTTTTTGCTCCATAAAATGAAAGGGCAAGACTAAATGATTACTAAGTCCCTTCTAGCTGTAACCTAAATTCTAAGTTTCCTGCAGCTCCACCTCTTCTTCTCCTGCCTAAGGATAATCTCCTGGCCTGCTCTCAGCTCTTGTTCTAATTGCAGCTTCACCACTTACTAACCACATCACGTTCTATTTTTTTTATAGTTTTATGATTCTTGGTCAGGCTTGGTTATGAAACCTTCTCTCAACACCTCCAGAAAGAGGGATAGGCTAGTTGTCTCTTCTCGTGGAGTCTGCCACAAGATCTGTCCCTAGAGGAGTGGGCTAAAAGGCCAACATCTAGGGCCCACTGCTTCTTTTCCTGGAGATATGGCCCATAGAATATGTGAACCTCCCACATCATACTAATCCTTCAAGAACTCCACCCCAAGCCTTCTCTCTCTTGCTCCCACCAACACACACACACACACACACACACACACACACACACACACACACACAGCATTCCTTCTCCTCTTCTATCTTTAGAAAAATGCTCTTCTTAATGAGCCCTAAAGGGTCAACGAAGGTGATGAAAGCGTGGCCAGTAAGAGACTCTCTGGAATATATTTCCCACTCAGCTGTCTAGGACTTCTCTCTGCACACTCCTCTCCCCACCACTACAGTTTGAGGACCACAGGTTTCAACTCAAGACCTATGCAAAATGAGGGATCTTCCAAGCCTGAATGTGAGGGACTACATTCTCTCCACCTTCCCCCTTAATAGCCTAGAATCCTCCCTTTGGTCCCTAGATGGCCACAATGGTGAGCCTTTTATGGAGAAGGGCTCATTTCTTGAAGGATGAGTAGAATAAGAGATCAATGTCAGCAAAGAACTTGATTGTAATCACTTACCTTCTGATTCACTCACTATATACCCACCTTGGTATGTGGGTAGGAAATAGCTATGACTAGTAATCTATGTGTCCATGGCAAATAGCATGAAATGTGTCTTCAAATCAACTTTTAAAAAACAATTTATTTTTTTAAATTGTTCTGTGAAGGGAGCAGGGCAAACCCACAGAGGAGCTCACTTAGGTGCAGCATCTAGGAATTTCTTATATAACCAATTACTTTTACTGGAATTGTTTGTCCTTCATTTTTTTAAAACCCTTACCTTCCATCTTAGAATCACGACTGCGTATTGGTTCCAAGGCAGAAGAGCAGTAAGGGCTAGGTGGCTAGGCAATGGGGGTCAAGTGACTTGCCCAGGGTCACACAGCTAGGAAGTGTCTGAGGCCAGATTTGAACCTAGGACTTTTTGTCTCTAGGCCTGGCTTTCAATCCACTGAGCCATCCAGCTGCCCCCTTGTCTTTCATTTTTGAAGAGGACCAATGATGTCACAGAGATGTCACTCAAATCCAAATATTGCACAAGATGGATAGACTCACTGGTACTGAACTTGGTTGTTTCTGAGCTGCTCAAAAACTGCAAGTCCTGTCAGCTTTCTCTAAAATCCAGGTGCCCTAGGGAAAAAATCCTGGTTATGCCACTCTGTTTCCAGCTCTGGTCAGAAGACTGGGATAGACTCCTCTCTCTTAAGACCACAATTTTTTCTGTGTTAGAGAGAAACCAGAATTTCATCTGGCAGAGACAGTGTAGTGTGCAGTAGTATAAAAGCATTGAGGTTGGCACCAGAGGACTTGAGGTTGAATGTTAGCTCTGCTATTTTACTGGCATTGTGACATTAGGCAGCCACAAACCCTACCTGAGCCATAGTTTCCTTTTCTACAAAGTAGTATTGATGGTGGTAGTAGGAGACAGAAAGGAGACTAGATAATAAAAGATGGCATTTATATTGCAAAGGACTTCATATACCTCACCTCATTTGATCTTCACCAAAACTCAATGAGCTTGACACCACAGACATCATTATTTCCATTTTATAGATGAGAGAGCTGAGCTTTATCCATATTATGTGACTTGCCCATCATTACATAGTTACCCCCATAGCTACAGGACCAGGAATCTAAGCTCCTGCTCCCAGACTTCCTGCACGCTCTCAGTCACAGATCTATTAAACTAATTAAAGTCACCTCTATGGTTTGGATGTTTGTTTGTTTTTTAAACTCTTGTCTTCTGTCTCAGAACCAATAGATTCTAAGGCATAAGAGTGGTAAGAAGAGCTAGGCAACTGACATTAAATGATTTGCCCAAGGCCATGCAGCTGGGAAGTATCTGCGGTTACATTTGAACCTAGGTCCTCTTTCTAGGTCTGACACCGTCCAATGAACCACCTACCTGTCCCTTCTATGGAGTTTTTAAAAATATCATACACCCTTCCTCCCAAGGTTATCAGTATAATACTGTGGACATAGCAGAAACAATATTATTTTGTTGGATAAAATAAATTTAATAAACATTTACTAAATGCTTACTATTTACAGGTCCACTGTTTGGCACACGAATACAAAGACCAGGAATTTATAGTCTAATAATCTGGAAGGAATCCCATGCATAAACTCCAGTGTTTCAATCTAGTTCTTTGGAGCTCAGAAAAAATCAGTGGTATGTTGAAGTGAAAAGACCCCTTAATCTGGGGCTCAGAAGACTTGGGTTCTAGTTCCAATTTGCCTTTGAATTGATGTATAATTCTGAGAAAGTCACTTCACTAACCTGGGTCTTACTTTCCTTATCAGAAAATATAAGATCAATTAAGATGCTTTTGTTCAGCACCTACCATATGCCAGGTGTTGTGCTATGCCCTGGGGATTCAAAGAGAAATGAGAAGTCCTAGATGGTGTCTACGGTCCCTTCCAATTCTGGCATTCTTAGATTCTGTGATCTCAGCAAATCTTAGCATATTTTAAAGGTTACATCCCCTAGACTTATCTCACCATTTCCCAGTCCCCAGACTCCACTTCTTACTTACCTCACTTCTAACCCTCAGGCAATCCTGGGCCAAAAGTCAGAAAACCTAGGTTCTAGTTCTTGATCGTGTGTCCTCTGCCAATTCATTTTCCCTTTCTGAACCTCAGTTTTACCGAATGCAAAATGAGGGGGCTGGACTAGGGGAGCTGGAGTGTTAGAGCCCTTCAAGCAGTAGTCTTTTACCTTGTATATTCTAAGTTCCCTTCTAAATATAAAGGGAATCAGACTTGCAGTCTGAAGACTCAGGTTCCAGTCCTGGCCTGCCACTGACTAACTCTGTAATCATGGCCAAGGTGTCAAGATTGCTGAATTGGGGGACTTGGATTCAAACCCCATCCCTGTTACTGCTCTGTATCCTTAAGCAAATCATGTGTCCTGTCTGAATCTAAGTTTCTTCAATTGTAAAATGAGGGAGTTAGACTAGAGTTCTCCAAGGTCCCCTTCTAGTCTTAAATCTATGATCCTTCTCTAGGCCTCATTTTCTTCCAGTGTAAAAGGGAAATAAATCATGCTTATATTTCCTGCCTCTCAAAGTTGTGGAGGAAAAAAACTGTAAAGCTTCCTCTGAATGTGGGCTGTTCTTTTCTTTTAAGTAGCAATTCCAAATGCTCTTGATTAGAAATGAGCTTTTATTTGTATCATTGGTGTTCAAGGTGAAGCTGGTTGGCCAATCTTTGGGAAAGCTGTGGAGGGGTTTCTACAGTGGGTGGAAGGTTGGGCTGGGGACCCCTGGGGTTCTTTCTGACCAGTGGGGAAGACTCTGTGCCAGGAGTCCAAGAATCTGTCTGATCATTATACACTGACTTTAGCTTCTTTCCCAAACTAGAAATTCTTCATTTCCTAGTTCCATTCCTTAATAGGCTTGCTGTCCAGCTTATCACTTAAGTTGTTCAAACTTCTCTCCACTACTCTCCTACTGAGGCCCCAGTATTTTATCCTTAATATGATCAAGGGCTAAGGATGCTAAACTTCTTTCCTGCTTTTCATGACCACAAAAAGACAGCTCTTCCACCTCACTACTATCTACCCAGGATTCCAGTCTTGCTACATGACCTGGAGAGTTGGGACTGGAATCCAGTTTCCCTAAGCCGCCAGAGTTCTTTTCATTGCACTACAGGATCATTGGATTTAGAGCTAGAAGCAGACCTAGAGATCATAACTTTTAGTCTCCTTTTCACAGAAGAGAAAACTGAGGTCCAGAGAGGCAAAAGGTCTTGCCCAGGGTCCCAGTTTTGAGTCAGAGCTGGGATTTTAATCCAGTTCTGATGATTTGACATCCAGTTTTTCCTCCCTTAACAAAGTTATTGCCCATGAATCTGGGAAGTCTCCAGAATGACTAGAAAGAGTCCAAAGATCCAGAGATCCTTGATAGAATTTATTGCCAAATCCCTTCTTGCTAATGGGCTTAGTAAATTATACTTATCAGGTTAACAGTCCACTCCAGAGAAAGCTGCAGATTAGCACAAGATAAATCCTGAGTGAGAACTCCTTCTGTCTTAAAGGTCAGGTATAGAGTTACAGGCTTAATTGGCTTTACATTCCCCAGAGTGGAGGCAGAAGAGAGACCCATAGTCTGAGCATATGGACCCCTGAGTCCGTTTCTCAACTCAAGCCTCTTGCTACCCTATCAGGCAGGGAGAGAAGGGAACCCAGGAAGCTCTGAGTGGAGGGAGGCTGGAAAATGGGAGAAAGGATGTTCTCCACTCAGGAAGAATACTTTGAGATTTTCAAAGAATGATCCCTAAAAGGCACAAAATGTCTTTCTGTTAGAGATAATCTAGTCTAACCACCTCATTATCCACAAGGAAACAAAGCCAGTGAGGGGAAGGAGTTTGCCCAAAATCACACAGCAAACAACAATGAATTTGGAGTTAGGGCACTTGAGTTCAAATATTGCTTTGCCTCTTACTCTCTATGTGACCTTGGTAAATAAATTTCTTTCTCTCTCCTAGTCTCAGATTATTCTTCTGTAAAAAGACGGGGTCATACTAGATGATCTCCAAAATTCTTCCTAGTTTAGAGTTTCATGATTTTAACATCCTAAGCTAGGTGTAGGACAGTGTGATTTTTTCATTGTGTAAAAGGTATGTTCCTCCTGGGCCTCAACAGCGCCCTTGCCCAGGTCTTTGGGGAAATCTTCCATCCAGAAAATCCTGATAACACAACAATAATACTTTACATTTCTATAGGCTTACAAAGCATTGTCTCCACAACAACCCTATAAATGCATTTAGTACAGTCAGTTTGGGGCAATTGAAAGAGCATAGAATTTAGTCAGAAAACATGATTTCCATTTCCACCTCTGCTACAAGAGTAACCTTCTTACTTAAGTTCTCTAAACCTCAGTTTTCTTATCTGAAAAAAAATTAAAAATTGAATGAGATTATCTCTAAGATGCCTTCCCGCTCTAAATTCTATGATCCTAATTTACAGATGAGGGAACTAAGGTTCTGAGAGGTAAAAATGACTTGACTAAAGTAAGAAAAGTAACCATTTAGGTCAGTATAATTCCACACATAGGAATGCTCCACTCACCCCAACACTCCAGAAGTGGACTCAATTACTCGCTCAGGATTTGTGTTATTTAGTTAAATTCATAGATTTGTATTGCATTGTATAGAACTCAAGGAATTCAGGTTTGCCCAAGTGGGAAGGAAATCAGGAGTAAGATGGAGGAGGGTAAGGATGGAGGGGAGGACAAACCGTTCAGTTGTCTTCCCCTGGAATTAGTATACACCACTTAAAGTTATAGAATTCCAGAACTGAAAGGAGACTTCAGTTTGGGGCCGTGGAAAGACCTTTGGAGGTATTTGACTTTGGAGTCAGAGGACAAGAGTTGGAATCTCCATTCTTTGACTCACTATCTATGTGACCTCTACCAAGTCACTTCATCTCTAAGGCCCTCAAGGTCCTCATCTGTAAAATGATGGGTATGAACCAGATGACCTTTAAGAACCCTGGAAGCTTCAAAGCTATATTTATCAAGTCTAACATCCTCATTTTTTAGAGAAAGAAACTGAGGCTTAAAGAGAAGTGGGGAGCAGGGCAGATAGGTAGCTCAGTGAATGAGACGGGAGGTCCTAGGTTCAATTGTGACCTCAGACACTTCCTAGCTGGGTGACCCTGGGTAAGTCACTTAACCCCAATTGCCTAGCCTTTGCCACACCTTGCAACCAATGCATGATAATGATTCTAAGACAAAAGGTAAGGGTCTTAAAGCTCTTTATCCACTAAGTCACCTAGTCATCTCCGGAATAGACTTAAAAAGAAAAACTCTTATTGGTCCCAAGGAAAAAGAGTGGTAAAGGTTAGGCAATTAGGGTTAAGTGACTTGCCCAGGGTCACAAGTATCTGAAGGCAGCCTAGAACCCAGGTCCTCTCAACTTCAGGCCTGGCACTCTATCCCCTGAGCTCCCTAGCTGGCCCTTCTAGCCCTTTTTGAGGACAGCTCTTGACTAATCAAAGAAAGCAGAGGTAGTTCATTGTAAGTAGATTTTGACAGGCAGGAAGGGGTGTGGTTTGAGGCTGCTAGTGAGTAAAGGCCAGTTATCTAGGACTTAAGCTGATGGACAGAGGGAACTAAGCTTTGGCTACCAAGAATAGGAAGTTACCATTTCAGTATCTAAATATATCTCTCTCCATCTGTCCACTCAGTCAAGGGAAAGATAAATGTAGATTGGTTCCTGGATATAGACTTGATTATTTTTATGTGTCAGGCTAATAATAATGATGCATTGAATGGATAGTGATTTTCCCTGGGGCAGTCTGAGGGAAATCAAGTATATCATCTTGGCCAGTGACAGGCCTTGTCCCAGGATGGGAAAACTGAGGCTTAGAGAGGGCATGGTTACACAGCCAAAATGATTCAAGGAGTAGGCAACTGGAATAAAACCCAGAAATCAGTGCTCTATCTTCCAAGCCAAGTAGAGAATAATGATAATGATGCTGATGCTGATGACATACTATATACTTTGTATGGTGATTTATACTTTTCAAAGCACTTTCACATCCATTATCTCATTTGATCCTCACAAGATTTCTCTGAAGAATGAGGGGTAAATATTATCTTTATTTTACAGATTAGGAAGCTAAGCCAAAGAAAGGGGAAAGAACTAATATGTAATCATAGTTATTAATGGAGATGGGACTGATAGAGAACACAGGCCTCCTGACTTATTTGGTGCTTCTTTCAGCAGAATGGGCCACATTTCTCCTTCTCCAAATAGTGTCAGGACAGGAGCACTTAGGATGGCCTGACTCATCCCAACAGCAGAGGAGTTTACTCTATTAAAAGGCCTACATGGATTGACTAGAGAATGGGGAAGATGTATTCATCATTAGAAATTCATTCTTTTAAATGAAGGTACTCTTACAAGATTCTCCAGCTCTTGGTACTACAAAAGCAAGGTTCCCTCTCAAAGTGGTTTCCCATTGCCTTTGTTGAGGGAACATTCTTTTAGATCTAGCTCAGCTCAAAGGGTTCCCAATCCCAGGGAAGGAAGGAAATTGGAATAAATTGGAATGGATTGGAACAACGCTGTGGAAAAAAAAAACCTTAAGATTTCCCTTCCTCTGGAAGCTAAACCAAGCTTTTCTTTTTCCTTTATGGGCTCTGAGAGATGGCAAATTCCCATTGGGGTGGGGTGTAGAATCATTATCCCCAAATCTAGTCCTAATCAAGAATATAAAAACTGGTCAGAATACCAGAGCTGGAAGGAACCTTAGAACTTAAGAATATTAGATTTGGAAGAGACTTTAGAGATAATCTAGTTCATTTTCTTTGCATTGCATGTGGGAAAAGTAAGGCATAGAATGGAGAAGAGATTTGTAAAAGACCTCACAGCTTGAAAATGGCAAAGTCGAATCTGATCCAAAGTCTTCTATGCTCTTAGCACTACACTACACTAAGAGCTGGAAGCCCTGAAAAAGCAGCTTTTACAACAATGGGAAAGGGCCATAGCTGGAGAGCAGAAAGTCTGCAAATCCTTCGTGAAACAGTGGGAGAAGTTCCTCTCCTAGGATCCCCTTTCATGGGGTTTAAAGTAGGAAGAAAGAGGAAGAAACAGATTTAGGGTACTAAAAAGAGGCAACAGAATGGAGATGTTGATTGATTAATTAATGCTCGATGATTATTGATTATTGACTGTAGACCTTCAGACTTTAAAAAAACATATTTTCTGTTGTAATAACAACTCTAAGACAGAAGGTCAAGGGCTAGGCAATTGGGGTTAAGTGACTTGCCTGGGTCATAGTTAGGAAGTATTTGAGGCTTGATTTAAACCCAGGTCTTCCCAACTCTAGGCCTGGTGCTCTATCCACTGTGCTACCTGGGAAGGAAGGGAATTAGAATAAATTGAAATGGATTGGAACAACTTTGCGGAAAAACTTTAAGGTCTCCCTTCCCCTGGAAGTTAAACCAAACTTTTCCTTTTTTCCCTTATGGTCTCTGAACCCCACCATGAATCCTCCCTTCCTCCCACCTTTTCAACTAAAAAGATTCATTCCCAATGCTCTCCAGACCAGGAAGGGGTGGGGGTGGAGAACCAAAGAAAGGACAAGTTCTGCTGCCTCCCACAACCTTCTCTTTCAAAGCTTCCCTTCTCCAAATGCTTCTTTATCATTCCTTAGCTTTCTCCTATTTCCCTCTTCCCACCAAAAGGACAAATGTTTCCAAATAGCATGATATTGTCAAAAAGGCAATGACCTTAGGATCAGAACAAATTAGTTCAACTTCTGACTGTTATTTACTGTCAGTATTACTTTAAACCATTCACTTAAACCCTGTAAGACTCTATTTCCTTATCTATAAAATGAGGGGGTTATATTAGATTATCTTTGTAAAAAGTCTCTTCCAGCTCTGACATTCAATGAAGCTATGAAAGAGGCTTATAGTTGGAATCATGATTCTAGTCCTGGCTCTGTCAGACTTGCTCTGTGACTTTGGGTAAGTCACTTATTCTTTCTGATCCATAATTTCCTCCTCATTACAACAAGAGGGTTTGACTGCATGGCCTCTAAGCTCTGAGGTGGTTTTTCCAGCTTTGACGTTCTGTGATTCTTTCACCCCCGCTCCCCACCTTATACTGCCCCACGCAGGTGGGGCCAGAGTGGAGACCCCCTGGGAGGTGCAGGAGAGAAGGAGAGGACAGGGTGGGGCTGGGAAACATGAGGAAGGAGATGAATCAGTCCGGTCCCTCCCCACCCTCCCCCCACCATTTTTCTCTGTCTCCATCCTCCCCTCCCAGACCTCTTCTTCCCTCCCCCCACCCCATCCCACCCAGCAAAAGCTCCTTATTCTCCTACCTCCAGACCTGACCAAGCTGCAGGACGTGAACTAGCGACTGCAGGAGCCAGACGCAGAGGCGGCAGCAGCGGCGATGGGGCCGCGGGGCGCCAGATAGAGCGGGAGGGGCGGACACCGCGGGACCCAGGCCGGGACCGCTGTCCTTCGTGCTGAAGGCGGCGCTGGCGCTGACGCTAGCGCTGGTGCTGTCCTTGGTGCTGAAAGCGGTCGTGGCTGCACCTGGCCCAGCTCCGGCAGAGGAGTAGTCATAGACGAACCATCGGAAGCTGAGCAGCTGCACCACGAGGGAGGGCAGCAACGCGAAAAGCAGCGTGAGGCCGAACCAGATGCGCTGGCCCTGGAGGTAATAGTCAGCTGCCAGCCACAGGTCGGTGGCCCCGTCGGAGAAGAAGACTAGCAGCGCGCACAGCGCCCAGCAACAGTCCCACAGGCTGTAGCGGGGCCGCCGGACCCCCACCGAGAGCAGCCCCGCCCCAGCCCCAACCCCGGCCCCCAGAGCCCCCGGAGGCCCCGTGCCGGCCCGGGCCCCGCCGGCCGCCCCCTCCGGGCCCGGGCCGG
>NC_058131.1:334900754-334955343 GCF_016433145.1 Gracilinanus agilis | reverse complement strand
CCACCCGACTTCGCGGCCATGTTGGCGGAGGAGGAGGCGGGGAGAGACTTCCGGGCGGCCGCGTGGGGGGAGGGGGAGAGGGAGGGGACGGGGGCGGGGGGCGGTGGTGGTTGAGAGGAGGATCTTGCTGTTGGCTCCTCTCTCCTTCCTCCTCTTCTTCCTCCTGCACTCCTGCTCCTCCTCCTCCTCCAACCCTCTCCTCCCTCCTCTCTCTTCCTCCTCCTCTTATTCTGCCTCCCCCTCCTCCTTCTTTCTCCTCCCCAGTTCAATTATTCCCTGGCCCTACTTTGCTCCCTCTTCTCCTAGTAGATGGCAGGATGAGATGGGGCGGCGGGGAGAGGGGAAAGGCCATTTGGGAAGGTATTGCATCCCTGGTCACTCCTCCTTTCTTCCCTCTGCCGCACCCCTTTCCCAGTTCCAAGCAGAACTCCAGCCCCCCCCCACCCCACTTCATCTTCTTTCATTTCTTCTTCATGGACTTCCTTTTCGCCCCCCCCCCCCCCAGCACTACATCCATTCATCTTTTCTTGTCTCCTTTCACTTCACCCCACCTCTCCATTCACCTCAGAAAGCTTGAACCTACCCTGGCCTTGTAGGGTGTGGCCGAGACTAGAAGGGAACTGAAGGGGTGTCCCATTGACCCGGGCTCTAATGCCTCCAGAATTGGAGAGCTTAAGAAAAAGAAAAGAAAAGAATCCTAGAATGTTGGCGCTGGAGGGGACCTTAGAAAATAGAACATAGAATGTGAGAACTAGAAGGGACCTTACAACACAGAAAGGAGATCAGAGCTCTAACAGAAAACACTGGTGTAGTTGAAAGGGAACTGTATTTGTAGTCTGAAGACATGTGTTTAAATCCAGACTCTTCTTTCTGTTCTGTATGACCTTGGCCAAATAATTTCACCTCCCTGGGCCACAATTTCTTCTTCTATAAAATGAATCCCTACATGATCCCTAAGGTTTCTTCCTGCTCTAAATTTATGATCTTATGACTTTAGAATTCTCTAATACTAGATTGCAGTAGTAAAGGGAGTTTCCTCAGTAGAAACTCCCTACACAAATGAAATCACAAATCTATAATACTCCTACCTAAAATAACTTTAGAATACATTAGAAATGGAATGACTTTAGCTTTGATTTCTGTAACATTAGGATTTACAAAGTGTTTTCCTCAAAACAACTGAAATAGATAGTGCAACTACTGTCTCCATTTTACAAATGAGGAAATTGAAGTAAAGAGAAGTTAAGTGAATTCCCTGTGGCCATCAATTAGTAAATGTCTGAGGAGCTATTTGAACCCAAATCCCCTAAGTTCGAGTCTGGGACTCGTCCCATTATCCATCAGAATGTCAAAGCAGGAAAGGACCTTAGAGCCTAGTTTAGGGATTTTTAATTTTTATGTCACAGACTACCCATTGGCAGAATTCCTTTTCAGAATAATGTTTTAAGTGCATTAAAATACATAGGATTACAACAGAAACACAACTATCAAAATATGAAGAAACAAATGCACAGAGCCTCTGAAACCTATCCACAGATCTGTTGGTGGTCCATGAACTCCAACTTAACAACCCTTGGTCTAGTCCTACCCCTTTATTTTATAGCTGAGAAAACAGTCTTAGAGAGAGGAGTAACTTGTCCAGGATCACCTCATACAGGATTAAAGGAAAGAACCAGGACAAAAATTTAGTTTTCACAACTCTTAAGCCAATGGGTTTTCTAGTGACCCCATGCCGAGAGAGACTGCGGAGGAGAGGCAGAACTATTGCTTTTTCCACTAGAGGTAGGGGTTGGAATTGCCAATACTTTCTACTATCATTCCTCAGCACTATGCATGCATATCTAACTGTACCCTAAGACAGGAAGTGGTGGTGGTGGTGGAGGGGAACACCCATTTCCCACTGATTTTCAAATGAGTAGGTCTTATAACATCTCTGGAAACAGAAACCCCATCCTTTGGCCAATATCCCTTACTGGAGGACAGGCTCAATGCCTTTCCCTTCTAAAACCCTAGCCTCACCCATAGTCCTGACACCCTAGGATCCTTTCTGAGCCTTGTGGTAGAGGAGAGGGAGATTTCCTGATAGAAAAGTTCCCAGAGCGTTGAGTTGCTGGATGAGGGAGATGGCAGTTCCCAGAGTTCTGTAGCAGCCTCACAGTCAGCAGAAAGTCTCTGTCTGCCTGCCTGACTTCCTCCCAGCTGATGCTCCCCCAGTGTTGGCCCATCTTGGCTTAGAGCCATGCCTGGGGGCTGTGCCAGACCCAGCTGTTGCTGACAGTCTCTAGAGATGGAGGAGGAGAAAATAGAGGACTAGGAGAGCTTCTCTTTGCTGAAACAATGTTGGTGGTCGACACCCAATGGACAGCTGTGGGGTGCCCACCATTTGGATTTTGCTAACAATCTCTAGAGTTGGAGGAAGGAAGGTAGGGAACTGGCTGAGCCCTACAAATTCAGTATCAGTGGCTGCTACCCAACATACAGTTGTGGGGTGCCAACCACAGGGGTGATATGATCATAAGATTGTAGGGGATTGTCTAGGCCTGAGGTACAGATAGGAAACAAAACATGGGCTACCTCCTGACCATGTTACATAACTTAAGAAAGTCTAACTCTTCTTTAGTATTTTCTTCTTTGAGGTCCCCATGGGGCCTTTGGAGGCCACCCCAGAAATAACTGCTATCAATTCTCTTATGGGGACAGATTTGAGGGATACAACACAAAGAGAAATCAGAACTGGGTGCCAAAGTGTCAGGGGTTCTGAATGGAATCATAGAATCTTAGACCAGGAAGGGACCCTTAGAATATAGGATGTCAGAACTGGGATCAATCAACAAGAATTTATTAAGCACCCACTATGTGCCAGGCACTATACTGGGTATTAGGTACATAAAGAGCAAAATGAAATTGTCTCTTTCTGCAAGAAGCTCTCAGTCTAATGGGAGAGGCAGCAGATACATATATAGATACAATAGGGTCCCCTTATCTTCAGTTTCACTTTTCATAATTTCAGTTATCCTTGGTCAACCTGAAGCACCAAAAGTCTGCCCTTGAAGCACTGGAAGTCTGCCTGAAGCAGTGGTTTGTCTAGCAGTAGTCTCTTCTGATTCTACTTTCACTTTTTTAGTTGTTGTTATTGTTGTTGTTGAGGGCAGGGTGGTTGAGAGCTGAGGGCAATTAGAATAGGGAGAGAAAATACACACATATACACATATATATATATATGTGGGTCAGTAGGTGTTTGCTTATAGCTGAGGTTTCAACCATCCCCGGCAGGTCTTGCAATGAATACCTGGTGGATACAGGGACCCTAATGTATAATAGGGCAGCTGGGTGGCTCAGTGGATTGAGAGCCAGGCCTAGAGACTGGAGGTCCTAGGTTCAAGTCTGGCCTCGGACACTTCCAGCTGTGGGACCTTGGGCAAGTCACTTGACCCCTATTGCCCACCCTTACCACTCCTGGGCGGACGGTCCCTAGCCCAGATGAAAAAGGAGGAGGGTTGGGCGTGGGGCTAGCAACCCCACCCTGTAAAAACTACATCTGCTAAAGAAACTGCAACCTAAAGTAGGGGCAGCTGGGCTAGCTCAGTGGATTGAGAGCCAGGCCTAGAGACAAAAGGTCCTAGGTTCAAATCCGGGCTCAGACACTTCCCAGCTGGGTGACCCTGAGTGACTGTGTGACCCATTGCCTACTGGTTGTGGCCCTATGCTCCTAGAATGGAGTCCCAGGATAAAAAAAATGTATAATATGAGAAATATACATATAAAATTCCAAGTAGTTTTGGAGGGGAAGGCACTAATAGCTCAGGGGCCCAAGAAAAGTGTCCTAAAGCAGGTGGCCCATGAGCTGAGTCTTAAAGGCAATAAAAGGAATTCTGGCGATGGAGGAGGTGAAGGATTGAATTCCTGGTAAGAGGGATAGCCACTGAGATGTTAGAGAGTCATGTGTGAGGAATAGCAAGTAGGACAATATGAATGAATCATAAAGAGCATGTATGGGAGTTGTTCATCTTTCGTTTTCTTTTCTTCTTTCTTAAAACCTTTACCATCTGTCTTAGAATTGATACTAAGTATTGGTTCCAAGGCAAAAGATAAAGGTTAGGTAATCTGGGTTTAGTGACTTGCCCAGGGTCATGCTGGTAGGAAGTATCTGAGGCCAGATTTGAACCCAGGACTTTCCATTTCCAGACCTGACTTTCTATCCACTGAGCCATCTAGAAGCCCTTCATCCTTCATTTTCAAAGAGAACAAATAACATCATAGGAGATATCTTAACCTGTGAATGAATTGGTTTTAAGTGAGGCAGAATTACACAAAGTCATCAGCCTCACTCTCCTTTCCAGTCATCAAAGTCCAGGGGCAAGACAAAAGTCAGGATGACTGGAGATGGTTCAAGATGCAGTGGATGACCTTGGAGTCTTCCATATCTAACCAAGCTCTAAAACTCTCCTCTGAACCTGCTTCTACTGCCTTCAGACCATTGGAACAAATTGTTCTCATCTGCCTCTTCCAACAGGGGACATCTTCAAATGCTTGGGGTATACATTCCTCTAACTCATTGATGGGTTTGTCAGTTTCCCTTGACCTGGCTTAGCCCACCTGCAGAGATGGTTTACCAGGGTGTGGCCACTGTGAATGCTACCATTTCGATGAATGGGAGTAATTAGTGTAAGTAAACTGTAAAGATAGGAAGGAACCAATGCCAACCAAAGGAGTTTATATTTCATTTTAGGGATAATAGGGAGTCACTGGAATTTATTCCATAAAGGGGTCAAGGGAGGGGCTAGGACCACAGGTTTGATATGGTCAAACCTATGCTTAGCTGCTTGATACACCATGATTTGGAAAGAAGAAAGACTTGGGACAGGGAGACCAGTTGGTTTTTTGCAATAATTCAGGCAAAAGGTAAATTAATCCTTCACTAACAGGTATATAGGGAGTTCAGGAAAAACCAGAAGTACCTCTGGTGTGAAGGCTTGTAAAGCTCCTTTTCTCAGAGCTGATTTTCTCCTTTGGTATCTACCTGCCCTCACCAGGGGCTCCAAGAAGCTATAGCATGCACAGTGGCCACCACCCAGTAAAACTGACTCTGGCAGGTGGGCTAAACCAGTAAAGGTAACTGATAGGCTTCAAACCTGTTGGTGAGTTAGGGGTATGTCTACTCCAAGTGAAGATCACCCTGGCAGAAGGGGCAGTTGAGAACAATTTGTTCCAATGTCCTGAAAGCAGTAGAAGCAGGCTCAGTGAAGAACTTAGAGCTTGGCTAGACATGGAAGACTCCAAAGTCATCTACGGCATCCCCAGCCATCATCAGTCATCCTGACTTTTGTCTTGTCCACTAGATTTTGATGACTCTGGAAGAGAGAGTGAGGCTGATGACTTTGTGCAACTCTGCCTCACTGAAGTCCAATTTCTGTAAAAGTCCAAAGACCTCACCAATGTCATTTTGGTCCTTTTCTAGTACGAAAGACAACAATTAACATGATGCTGGCTATATGAGTGGAGAGAAAGATGTGTTTCAGGGAGAGAGAGAAATGACAAGATTTGGAATCTTGGGATATATATAGCATAAGTGAGAGTAAGGAGTTGAAGATGACACCAAGGTTTCCCTGGTGCCATAAATGGTAATAGGAAATTCTGAAGAAAAGTGGGTTTGGGGAGAAAGATAATAAATTTTATTTTGGATATATTGAGTTTGAGATGACTATGGGATATTATGACCCAATTCTCTCATTTTACAGATGTGGCACTGAGACATAGAGAAAGGGAAAATGAATTGTCCTTGGGAACAAGAATTGCTAATGGGTCTATGTAGGTATGAAGATGCAGCATCCAATGAAGAAAACAGAATTAAGTATAAGTGGTTAGGAGGTACAATGTCTTCTGATAAATAACATAACTTTCTATTTGGAAAAATGACTCAAATACCTGTACCCAGCAACCAGTGAGCCTACTGCAGTCTGGACTGGCGGTCAAAAGGGCTAGGTTAAAGTTCTGGTTCTACCAGACATTATCTGTGTGGCCTGGGGCAAATTACTTTACTTCTCTACACTTCCATTTCCTCACCTGTGAAATGGAAGTAATAATATAAATGCTAAATACCCCACAGTGTAGTTAGGTGGAAAGTTTTTTATAAACCATAAAATGTAATACAAATATGAGATGTTACTTGCTCTGCACCCAGTAGACATTTAGCATATGCTGCCTGAATTGAACTGAATCTCTAAAAAAGAGGATAATCATTATTATCTTACTGGTCTTATGTGGTGTGTGTGTGTGTGTGTGTGTGTGTGTGTGTGTGTGTGTGTGTGTGTAAAGTCCTGTATACCTGTGAGCTGTTATTATTCTTATTAAGTATTTTAAGAACTTTGAAAGTACTGTGGGAGGCACAAAGGTGGGAACTGAATTGAGTCCTGAAGTATGGGTAGGATTTGAGTAAGCCAGGAGTAGGAAGAAAAACATTCTAGGGCAATGTGAATAGGGAATTTGAGAGCTAATCTAGAAGGACTGGGTACATGAAGGGGATTGGAATAGGGGCAAGAGAAGATTAGAGGGGCAGCTAGGTTGTACACTGGATAGAGCACTGAGCTTGGAAGAACTGTGTTCAGATCTGGCCTCAAACACTTCCAAGTCACTTGGCCCTAACTGCTTAACCCTTGCCATTCTTCTGCCTTATCACTAATACTAAGACAGAAGGTAAGGGTTGTTTTTTTTAGAGAGGATATTAGAGCAGTATTCTGGGACCATCTTGAGCAATGTTGTAGAATGAATACTGGATCAGACAACTGAATTCTAACCCCCAACTCTGACAATTAGTTGCTAAGCGATTTTGGCAAGTCCCTTGACCCTTCTGAACCTCAGTTCCCTCATCTATAAATTGGAAATAATAATTATTTCACTCTCCTCATAAGAATATTGTTAGGATAAAAAAAAGATAGAGCTGCAGTATGTAATATATGTCAATTTTGTAACCATAATGTGATATATAAATATAACATTTTAAATATTGGGCTAGTTGGCAACTAAGGTGTCTTCTAGTTCTGATATTCATGATTCCCTAGCCCTTCCATGGATGGGTTCTTGATGCTTTAATTAAAACTGAGCTTCTCTACCTCCAATGCGTTTCACCTATAAATAGACCTAAAGGAAGGAGAAAACATTTGGCATCAGTCCCTCCTCCTTCAGACCTCTAACCCCAACCCCTTGAAGCCTCAGTGTCTTAGGATTTTTAATGAGGATTCTAAAAGCCAAGGAGGTGATAATGACCTCTCCTGATAATTCTCTCCCCCAAAAGTCCAACAGCTTTGGCAGCCCAGTCCAGATGCCTAGCTACAGCTCACCCATCTGTCTGTCTGTGGCTCCGTCAAGGGCTACTGGGAGGGGATGGAACAGAGGGGAAGTAGGAGCTGGGGCAAGAGAGTAAAGCTGCTTACGCCTAAGCTCTTCTAAGTCCATTGTAGACTGGGGTCCATCAGAGAGAATGGGTTCGTTGAGGGAGCTATGCTGAGATAAATCATTATCAAGTCAGAAATCAGTCATGGGAAGGAACTTTAGAGATCATTTAGTCCAATCTCCTCATTTTACAGAGAAGTGACCAAAGATGTGCTTCCAGTCCAGTGCTTGTCAGAGACGAATCTAAAAGCATTTGTCATTCTTCCTTTATCGAGGTTGGAAGCATTCACTCAGAGTGGAATTATCACTGAGCTAGGGGTTTGGACTAAAAGTTATAATGCTTTCAAAACCATCCTAACACCTCTCAATATCCCTGTGAGATGGAAATGACCAAGATTATTTCCATCTTACAGATGATGAAACTAAGATCAAGAGCAGTTAAGTGAGTTCCTGAAAATTGCCCAGCAATATTAGTTGAGAATTAGAATGGTATGGTGGAACAAATTCTGGATTTGGAATCAGAGGATCTGTCTTTAACTTCTTATATGCCCTTGGAAAAATCACCTGAGCTCATCTTTAAAGTGAAAGGGTTAAAAGACCTCCAGGAATTGATGCAGAGCGAAAGGAGCAGAGCCAGAAGAGCATTGTACACAGAGACCAATACACTGTGGTAAGATCGAATGTAATGGACTTCAGTACTAGCAACAATGCAATGACCCAGGACAATTCTGAGGGACTTATGGTAAAGTACGCTACCCACATTCAGAGGAAGGACTGCAGGAGAGGAAACATATAAGAAAAACAACTGCTTGAACACATGGGTTGAGGTGGACATGATGGGGGATGCAGACTCGAAACTACCACACCAATGCAACTATCAACATTTTGGAAATAGGTCTTGATCAATGACACATGTTAAAACCAGTGGAAATGTGCATCAGCCATGGGGGGGGGGAGTTGAGGGAGGTGAAGGGGAAAGTAAGAGTATGAATTATGTAACCATGTTAACTTTTCTAAAAAATAAATATTAATAAATGTTAAAAAATAAAGTGAAAGGGTTAGACAGGATGATTCCTAAGGTCCTTTCAGACTGTAATTGCTGGCTCAGATTCAGAAGACCTGTGCTTGAGTCCATGCTCAGACACTATCAGTATGTCTTGGTCTAGCAGTAAAATCCTGAATTTCAAAAAATAAACACATAGCCTCCTACCCAGTTGATCTAAAATATGGGTTTTATTGGTAGTAAATAAGCTAATCTAATAGACAGAACATATTATGGATGTGTGTATCCTGGCTGACTCACCACCACCTGGGTTCTAATATTGGCTTTGATTTAGAGAGATGAAGTAGCACCCAACCTTTCCCAGCCTATTCAGGCTAATTCTGGATGGCAGAAGGAGGTTAGGGTCTAGAGGGGTTTGTACTACTCTAGACAAAGAGACCAGTAGTCATTTACAAATCCATCCGTCCCAGGTAAGCACACTCCAACCACCTCTGAATACACTGATCAAAGGGAGGTTAGATAAGGCTAAACGTAGGTCCCGATAGAGTTCCTTTGGTGACAGAACGCTAAAATGTAATGGACTCATCAGTCATTTTAGCTGTTTCTTCCTTATCAGGGGCCCAGTCTTACTACCAAAGTGCGTCACCTGAGGTAAGTCACCCTACCTGTTTCTTCATTTATAAAATGAGGACAACAGTCTCTTTGTAGTGGAAAGAGTAACCTGGGTTCAGTTTTTGATCATGTGTGATACTGTGTGACCTTAGACATGTCATTTCTGCTTTCTTGCTTTTTCTGTTCCGCAAAAGGACAAGGTAAGGAAAGCACTTTTTAAAGTACTAAATAACTAGGATATATTGTTGTTTAGAAAGTGGAAATAGGTGTGACTAGTATTACTACTAGTTCAGGGCATGGCAGGAGGGCTGAGACCCCAGCAGCAGCTGGTGGGGCAGGGATTGTGCCAGATGTAACCCTCCTCTTTTCCTCCCTCCCCCCACTTGCAGTGACCTGGTGGCTGAGATAAGGCCCAAACCCCTGAGGAAGCTGATCTCATCTGTCTGAGCAGGGAGAATAAAGGAGCAAGAGGCGACCCTGGTGCAGCTAATGAGCCCATCTGCCTGACATGGACACATCGTTAGCATCCCCCAGGGAACAGCTGGGAGAGGGATCGGTGCCTGAATGTGAATTATTTACATACCCAGAGATGCAGTGGACCAAGGCTTGCTCTAAAGGGAGTACCCAGCAGGGTGAGGCCCTGGAGGGCTAAGAGCAGGAAGGGTCTGAAATTCCAAGTCAGTGGAGGGGGGAAGGGCACAGGCAGTTGTGTGTGTGTGTGGGGTTTGGTTCTGCTTGAACAGCAATAGTATTAATAGTACCAGCTCACATTTATGTAGTTTACAAAACACTTCCTTCCCATCTCAGGTGCCACTTCCCACCTTCATATTCTCTCTCTTTCCCTCCCTCCTCTCCTTGTCCCTATCCACCATCCTTTTCCTACATATCTCTGGCTCTCTTCTCTTCCCCCACCTCCCTCACTCTAATCGCTCTTTCTCTTCCTTCCTTCCCTCCTTCCCTCCTTCTCTCTCTCTCTGTCTCTCTCTGTCTCTCTCTCTTTCTTTCTCTCTGTCCCTATCCCATCCCCTTTGCCTTTACTTTTCTCTGTACATGTTATGACTCCACAGTGGAACATATGCTCCTTAAGTTCAGGGACTGCTTCATTTTTTTCTTATTCTTCAGGTCTACTGTAGTGTAGAACACAGTATATTCTTAATAAGTGTTCAATTTGAATACCGCATGGGGCAGGTAATCCACATTTTTGCTGAAACTAAAAGGCAGAAAATGACTTACCCAAGGGTGACACAAGGAATATTGGAGCCAAAATTCAAACCCGTGGCCTCCCACCATAATCCTAGAGTTTTTCCTACTCCAATCAAGCAATCAATCAATAAACACTTATTAAGCTACTACATGCCAGGCACTGTGCTAAGCATTGGGGTTATAAAAGAGGCAAAAGATAGTCGCTGCCCTCAAGAAGATTATAGTCTAAAGGGGGAAACAGCATGCAAATATATACAAAGCAAGTTATATATAGGATAAATAGGAAATAATTAAAAGAGGGAATGCATTGGAATTAAAGGGGTAGGGGAAGACTTTATGAAGAAAGTAGTATTTTAGTTGGAACTTAAAGAAGGGCAGATAGGTCAGTAGGCAGAGTGGAGGAGAGAGAGCATTCCAGGCCTGGGAAATAGCCAGATAAAATGCCTGAAACAGAAAGATGAAGTGTGTCCTCTGTGGAATATCCAGGAGGCCAGTGTTACTGGATTGAGAAGTACATGTCAGTAAATTGATGGAAAAGATAGAAGGGGGCTACATTATGAAGGGCTTTGAATGCCAAACTGAACATTTTGTACTTCATCCTAAAGGCAACATGGAGCCATTGGAGTTTATTGAATGAGGGGGTGACATGACTGGATGTTTATTTTAGGAAAATCATTTTAGTGGCTGAACGGAGGTGGATTGGAGTGGGAAAGAGTCTTGAAACAGGCAGACCCACCAGCAGACTATTACAGTAATCCAGGTGTGAGATGATGAGGGCTTGAAGCACTGAAGCAGGATGGTGGCAGTGTCAAAGAGGAGAAGGGAGCATATTTGAGAGGTGATGCAGAAGTTGACAGATCTTGACAATAGACTGCAGATGAGGAGTGAGAGATAGGGAGGAATCCAGAACGACTTCTAGGTGAGAAATGGTGTTTCTCTCTGCAGTAACAGTGAAGACAGAAAGGGTAGATGGGTAGGAAGGTGTAAGGAGAAAGCTAATGAGTTCTGTTTTAGACATATTGAGTTTAAGATATCTGCTGGACATCCAATTTGAGATGTTTGAATGGCAGTTGAAGATGCAAGATTAGAAGCAGAGAATTTGGAACAAGAAAGGTAGATTGGAGAATCACCAGCACTGAAATGGTAATGAATGGAATCTGATGAGGTCACTGCGTAAAACAATATAGAGGGGAGACATATAGGTGGCATCTATTATAGATGGCTTTTTCAAGTAGTTTAGCTGCAAAAGGCAGCAGAGATATAAGACAATAAACAGGGAAGGGAGGATCAATTAAGGATTTTTTCAGGATAGGGGAGACATGGACATGAGCCACTAGGCAAAGGGAGGGTGAAAATAAATGGGAATTAAGGATAACAACCTATTGGAGAAGAAAGGATAGAGTAGGATCTCTAGAATAAGTAGAGGTAGTTAGCCTTGGTAAGGAGTAAGGTTACTTCATCATATGAGACAGGGATGAAGAAGTCGAAGAAGGCATCTGAGTAATAGGAGAAACAGAAGAGATAAGAGGGAGTTTACAACATAATTTTTTCTGTAAAATCTGAGGCAAGGTTTTCAGCTAAGAGAGTAGGGAGAGGGAGCCAAGTTTGAGGATGGATGAAAAGGTTTGGAAGAACTATGGAGAATAAAATAGCAAGTTGATAAGAAAATTATAGTAGGATTGCTTAGCTGCAGTGAGAGTCCAGTTCAGGTCAAGTAACATAAAACTGTTATTGACCCAGTCAGAAGAGTTAAGACATTTTCTCTGTCTTCACTCATTAGTACTTGTGTAGGAGTTAAGGTAACAGATGGTAGGAGTGATCCAAGGACACTCTCAGGAACAAGTAAAGGGACTTTTGAGGAAGAGATTCCAATGGGACCAGTCCCAAAGAGCCCTTACCCGGAAGTCAGGAGACCAGAGTTCTAGTCCCAGCTTTGTTCCTAACTTTTGGTGTGACCTTGTATAAGTTGACCCTCTCAAGGTCTCAGTTTCCTTCTCTATAAAATGAAGAGGCTAGACTAAATAATATCTAAGATCTCTTCCAACTCTGACAGTTTACAATCCCTTACAGCTTTAAAATTCTACTATTCTTGGTGAATCACACTCTTCTTTTCCCTCTAAGAAATTAGTCCCCATCATCAGAAGACCCTGAGTTGAATATTATTAGAGCCCCAACCTGACTCACTATCTTTAGCCTTTTCATATATGCCTTGGTATTATATCATAGGATTGGAATCACACTGTACATAACTTTTACCATTAACTTCAAGGAGCTGAAGCTATGGTTACATCTATGGTTCCTCAGCCTTTCTTTGGCCTGGTTCTTTTGTGGCAAATGTTACCCTTTCCCTGTCTGTGTGCTTCAATTCCTCCATTCTAAACCACAAGTTGTTTACACAAACTAGTCTTAGTTTGGCCACACATTTAGCTTAGATGAGGAACTATTTATTAAATCTAACACTCCATTTTAGGAGGGTGGAACCCCTCTGCTTCTTCATCTAGTCACTAGATTCTAGTGGCTACTCATGGAATCAACATTTTCAGCATTCAGAAGGGGAAAGGGAACTGGATTCTTTTCTGTATATACCAACAATCTCTAGGTGCTTTTGTTTTGTTTTGAATTAAATATCTTATTGAGGCATTTTTTAAAACATAACTGCCTCTTCTCCAGGACTCCCTCACCACCAAAAGAATCTTCCCACACAACAAAGATGTATAGCCAAGCAAAACAAATGGGCACACTGGCAATATGTTCATCTGACAAAGCAGGCTTTATTTTGTACCCATAGTCAGTCTATCACATCTCTGCTGAGAAGAAGGAAATGCGCTTTACCAACAGTTCACTCACATCACAATAGTCACTGTATGAACCAGAATTCCATCTTTTAAAAACAACTATTGATAGAGCTTTCCTTTTAAAATAATAGCTAACATTTATGTCGTGCTTTAAGGTTTGTGAAGCACATTACAAATATTATCTTATTTGATCCTCACAAGGCTGTGGGAAGGAGGTGCTACTATTCCCCCCCATTTTACATATGAAAAAACTGAGTCAGACAGAGGTCAATCGACTTGCCCAAGATAGTTAATGTCTGATACTGGATTTGAATTCTTATGTCTCAGTCCAGTGCTCTATCCACTGCGCCACCTAGTGACCTTTATTTCTCAATATAACTTGCCCCACTCCCTATTCAGAAAATTATCCCTTATAACAAAAGAAGAAAGCCTAACCAATACATCAACCAAGTTCTATATTATGTTAAGTTTTCCATATAGATAGTTCCTTGCCTCTTCAAAGAAGAGAGAGGATTTCACCTTCATCTCTCTTTTTGGAAATAAGCTTGGTCATTTATAATTAGCTATTTTGATTTTTTTTTAAATATTGTTCTTGCCACTTAACTTATTGTAGTTACCAGTTTCCTGGCTCACCTTATTTCTCTTTGCATTGGTTCATCTGATGCCTTCCAGTGTAGTTTTTTTAATGCAATATTGTGTTCATTGCACAAATACTTCTCCTGCTTCTGCAAACTATTTCAGTTGATACAAGTTTTCCTAATTTCCCAAAATCCTTCAATTAATTATTACTTAAGACAAACGTAATGTTTCATTACAGTTATATACATCAGTTTGTTCAGCTAATCCCCAGTTTATGGGCACCTATTTTTTTCACCTATTACATTCACAAAAAGTGCTGCTACAGACATTTTTGTTTATATGAGATCTTTCTGTCTTTGACCTCTTTGGAGTATATAATTAGTAGTTGATATATTCAATTTAATATTTCAAATTAATATTCAATTTAATATAATATGTTCAATTTAATGATACTTAATTTTTTCTCAGAATAACTGGACCAATTTATAATGCCACCAAGAGTGCATTAATCTGACAATTTTTTCTCATAGTCCTTTCAACATTTTCTATTTTCTTCCTTTGTCATCTTTGTCAATCTAATGGAAACGAGAATTGTTTTGATTTTCATCTCTTTTATAGATTTAGAGCATTTTTATGTGGTGGCTGGTATTTTGCATTTCCTCTTCTGAAATTTTTCCAACCAAACTTTTTAATACATCAATCATGATAAAGAGGATATAGAATTCCTCTGGGGAGAAGGGAGTATGGTGTGTGGGTTGTGGGGAGGAGAGGTGGAGAGGGGAGGAGTGGTGATATTCCTGCATATCCATATATCCATTCTAGCTTTTTCTTTCTGTTTCCTCTTTCCTGTGGAGAGAGTGGCACAATCTGACCAGACTGTACCGTTTCCTTGTAAGTGTATAGATTCACAAGGCTCAGAGTAGAAACAAGTTATTCATTTCACCCCATTACTGGTTCTCTTGACCTGTTACTCCTAGGTCCACCTTCCTTACAGTCCCCTTCAGCTTTCAACAAAGTTGTCATCATTTCCTTTTCTAGAAGACAATCTCTCCTTTCCATCAGCATTACAACTCAAAAATACAGCTCTATTTTTGTCTTATGTCTTCTTTTGTGCTGTATAGTTCCTAAGACCACTGGCCTGATAACTACCCTGGATGTTTTTGTTATCATCTTGCACTTCTCATAATTCTAGAATCTCAGAAAAATACTCTGACATATGCTGATAACTATTTAACAATCATTTCTCAAAAAAAAGGTTTAATAGTTTCACCTTTAGATTTCATCTGCATGATTATTTTCTCCATCACTTTCTTAAGATTAGAAAAATCAACAGAATAATAAATTAAGCCCTGACTTACAGGATTCGCCAATTCCAAAGTATAAATGCTCACACTGAAAATTTAGTTAAATTCAAGCTGGCTCTAGCATGCCACCAAGCATTTTTTCCTCTGTCCTCAAAGTTTTTCTGTTTTCTGTGGTAATCCTCCCTAAAGAAACTGGTCAGAGTTACTAAAATTTTCCTGTTGATTCCTGAAACATCTAGGAGAAGCTAGGGTTTAAGACATATTCCCCCCCAAGCATTTCAATGTAGTGAAAGAGAAAATTTTCTTCACTGCTATATAAATGTTTTTATTTTTTAAATGTTTTTACATTCATTTTTATTTTACTTTCAGTTAAAGATTTTCTGTCTACCCTCACCTATTAAGAAGACAAGAAATATAAAGCCCATTACAAATATGAAGTTGTCATGTGAAACAAATTTCCAAATAACCATGTCCCAGAAAAAAAAAAAAAAAGAAAGAAAGAAATGCTACAATCTGTACTCGGAGTCCATTAGTTCTCTATCTAGAGTGGACAGCATTTTTCATCATGAGTCCTTCAGAAGTATTTGGTCATTATATTGGCCAGAGTAATTATTGTTGATTATCTTTATAATATTGCTATTACTGTCTAAATTGTTCTCCTGGTTCTTCTCACTTTACTTGGCATCAGTTTATTCAACTTTCCCCAGATTTCTCTGAAACCATCCCTTTCATCATTTGTTTTAACAGCACAATAGTATTCCATCATTATCACATACCACAACTTCTTCAGCCATTCTCCAGTTGATGTGCATCCCCTCATTTTCCAATTCTTTGCTGCCAGAAAAAAAAGAGCTGCTACAAATATTTTTGTACATATGAATTAAATAGACTTAAAAAAAGAATGTCTACAAAGAATTAAAACTGAAGGTCACCCAAAGGGACAACAGAAGGGCATAATGAACTTGATCAGACTACAAAATCAGCAAGAAATTATAAAGGATAAGAGGTATAAATGATGTCATTAAGAAGGTAGTTTTTCAGGGATAGGAAAAACAAAAACAACTAGATGGGTCACATTGTCTGGGGAAAAGATTGGTCTTATCTGAGTGGAGCAGACACAGAGTTTCCAGACAGACACAGACTTAGGGAAGGAGTCTAATTGAGGAACTTGTGACAGACAAAAACAACTCCTTGGAACAGAACCTCTGGGAGCAAAGAAAGCAATATGTTCTCCAAGCGAATCAAGGGTCATGCTGGTGAGAAAAGCAAACTCTGGGAACATATCAAGGTGACCTGTCCAGCAGAGATACTCCAAAGAGGAGCAGAATGAGGAAAGAAAGGGCATCAAGGCCCAACAGTAATAGAAGTGTGAGTTTTCTTTGTTTTTGTGTGTTTCCTGCATGTGGGACTCACTACTATTATATTCTTAAGTTTGTACTCACTCTTCCCATAGTGTATAATTGTGCAAATACATGTCTCAGACTCCTGGAGAGAATGTGTTTGAAGCCATTGTTTTCACTAAGCCATTTTAGTTGAGTGTTTTACCTTTGAGTTAATCATTAGGAGGAAGCTCACTGGTCCGGGCTTGTGAGCTAGGGTCTAGGATTGTAGACCCATGAGAGATCCTTGAAAGCTGAGCCTTTTCTTTTTCAGCCCCTCTCCTACTCTGGAGGCCTACTCTGCAACCATCCAGGTGAGGATTAGCTTTCACAGAAGTTAAGTTTCTTGATATGGGAAAGAATCATCTGAGCCAACCAGAATCTGAACCTGTTGGGAAGTTTTTGCTTAAATGTGTAGAAGGGTTTATAATGACAATCCTGGTTGGAGACCAGAAAGAAACTGGATGAGACATCAGAAAACAGGGTCAAATTTTGCTGCTCATCAGCCCTACCCCCTTAACCATTAAAAAAAACAAAAAAACAGCAGAACTGAGCCTCATTCTAAAGACTGTGCTAGTTATGGCAATAAATCATGCAATCACTAAAATGTCAATTATCTCAGTCATATAAATGAAGACAGTTGGTGGAAAGTAAATATCCCAAATGTTGGCTGAGGGTTTGAAAGCAGAGATGATTGATTTTCTAGTTTAGTAATGTTAGAATATTTTCAATATCATACACGTAAAGCTATATGGAGTCCAATGACAAATCCCAAGTACCCTAAGATGAAGTAGCAGGTTGAGCCTCAGTGGTGAGGAGGAATAGTATGAGTTTATAGGTTGAAGGGGTGGGGGCAAGTAGGTGGCAATGTGGATAGAGTGCTGGGTCTAGAGTCAGAAAGACTCAACTTCCTAAGTTCAGATCTGGCCTCAGACACTTACTGTATGACTCTGGGCAAGTCATTTAACTCTACCTCAGTTTCTTCAACTGTAAAATGAACTGAAGAAGGAAATGGCAAACCACTCCAGTATCTTTGCCAAGAAAACCTCAAATAGGATCATGCAGAGTTGGATATGTTTAAATAATAACAAATAAGCTGAATGGTCTCTAGTGAGTAATGGGGGTTCTCCAGCCTTTGGGGAACTTAGTGTGTGAACATGGAATATGGAGTAACATTGTAACTTGATTGAGTAACTTGGCCAGTAGAACCAGGGTTGAACCATCTCATGGCCATATTGCATCTCATAGGCTCTTGCAGGTTATTACTGTTTAGTCTTTAGTGTCCAACTCTTTGTGACTTCATTTAGGATTTTCTTGGCAAGGATCCTAGAGTGGTTTACTATTTTCTTCTCCATGATACCTCCAGATGAGGCAACTGAGGCAAACATAGTTAAATGACTTGCCCAGGGTCACATAATTAGTGAATGTCTGAGGCTGGCTTTGAATTCAGGAAGATAGTTTCCCTGATTCTAGACACCTAAACTCTATCCACTATACCACCTAGCTGCCTCTTGCAAATTAATTAACTAATTAATTGACAGACTGCTTTTCTGTAGTTTTCAGAGAGTTAGAAAAAGGAGCCATGGAATGATATTCCTTCTGCAGCATCAAGTGTACACTAAGCCCATGCCACCAATGGTGATGAAGCCTACATCTCTCTCTTTGGAACTTAAATCTACTTATTGGTCCTGGCTTAGGGTCAGAAAATCCAAGTTCTAGAGAAGACTTATTGTTATATCTGGTGAGGATAAGCAGATATACTGAAATTCAAAGTCTGTCATTTTGCCTTAGTTGATAAAAGTATCATTCTCATAGCAACTTCCCCCCCTCCCAACATACCAATCTATTTGCACTAGAAAATTCCTTAAGCAGTGAAATGGATTTTTATAATAAATACCTAATTAAAAGTTTTGAATTTGAATCACATTTTACAGAAGAGTAGACTAGAGAAATGGTTTGCACAAGGTCTTAGGACCACCGTGATGATTAGCTTCTAGCTTCTTCCTGAAAACATTCTCCTGACTACCCCAGTTCACAAGTATCTCTTCCCTTCTAAGTTAAAGCCATAGTTTGAGTTTAGCTACTCAGTCCTTCCTCAGACTGGCTCTCATGTAGTTTTCTTCTAAGTCTTATTTTTTTGGCTAAACTGTTTGCTTTAGCAATTAGCCCGAGCCTGAGCTTTTGGAAATGTCCATCCACCACTCTGCATGTGCTCCCAGCTCCATTGAGCACTGGGTATTCAGTATGCCCTTTTGAATGATGATGATGATGATGATGAAGAGGAGGAGGAAGATACTTGAGCATTTTACATAGGACTTTAAAGTGTGCAAAGTGCTTTGCATGTATTACCTCATTTGATCCTCACAACAGCCTTGGGAGTTCAGTGCTGTTATTCTGCCCATTTTACAGAAGAAGAATCAATCAGGCAGTTAAGTGACTTGCCCACGGTCACATAGCTATGAAACTAAAGAAGTGAGGGACTAGGAGAGAAGGTCAATGGGAGACCCTGCTCTTTGCTGCATCCTTCCCTAACCTTCCCTTGCTGCCCTGGGAACTAAAGATGGCTAGATTCCTCTTATTTTCACTCTACTCTCCCCAGGGTAGGCGTCCAGGATTCGGGATGAGTCCTGGATGTGGGGAAGGAGGGAACCTTAGACAGCCATTTCCCCAATTTGAGGACTTTAAATGCAGAGACGGGACCTAACCGGAAGGGGGTGCCAAAGCACCCGTCTTTTCCTGCAACACGTGCGCCGCCGTCCAACTCCGTAGGGCCCGGAAGGCGTTGTCCCACGTGGTCCCAAAGGCCATCCCACCTCCGTTTCCCCCGCTCCGCCCCGCCCCTGGCGTGCGTCCCGGCCTACGTGTGCCTCGCGCGCCGGCGACCACTGGCGATTCGTAGCGGGCCGGCAACAGCGCAGGCGCACAGGGAGAACGCCTGGCTACCTTGTTTCCGAAATCATGTTGGGGCCTGAGGCCGATCGCGTGCTGCGCTACCTGGGCGAGGTAGAAGAGTTAGCCGAGGAGGTCCTGGCCGACAAGCAGCAGGTCCGTGAAGGGCTTGGGAGCGAGGAGAAGGCGCTTCCAGTTCTTGCCCTCCTTTCACCTCCATTCCCCCTCTTAACCCGACTTGGGCCAGGACTCCATCTGTTCCAGACCCATTTTTGTACAGGGGAGGAAATTGAGGCCCCCGGGTGGGTGGGGGAATTACTAGGCCGGGACACCGCCCTAACAGCCCGGCCCCACCATCATGTTTGGCTGTGGGGTTTTCTCCTAGATAGTGGACCTGGACTTGAAAAGAAACCAAAACCGGGAAGCCCTGAGGGCCCTCCAGAGAGACCCCAGCCCGTCGGGTAAGTTATGGGGAGTGGGGAAAGGGTCAGGACCTATGGAAAGCCTTTCCGGGTCTCTAAGACCCCAGGAACACGGTCCCCTCCTTCCTCCCAGATACCCTCCTTTCCATCCTTCCCGCTGTGAAAGGAACTTCTTTAGCTTAACAATCAAGTACTTAGAAAACTCCACCCTTTTAACTCAGTCTGCCAGAAACTTGTAAACCCTTCTGATAAGAGTTTACACCCTCAAAGGATAATGGATTGTTTCCCGGCAAGTCGGGGAGCCACAAGAAGTGACTTTTATAACTCTCATTTGAGTCAAAACCTAAATTTAATTGTTACACCCCTCCTTCTGCAGCCGAAGGAGGCTTGCCTACAAGCTTTAGCCATTTTTACTCAATAGTTTGGCCCTCACAAACCTTGATTATAAAGAACCTGTCATCTGTGACCTCTGACCCAGCCTTGTGTTCAAAGGCATGACTCCTGGCTCTTGAAGGCTTTCTCTGTGCTAGGGAAGCATAAGCATCTGTGAATCTTGCTATCTTGAACTTTTAGGAATATTTAGTATGAAAAAGAATGGATTTATTGTGACCTAGACTTTTTGCTTTCAGTCATTTTTCTGTGATCCCATTTGGGGTTTTCTTGACACAGATACTGGAGTGGATTGCCATTTCCTTCTCCAGCTCATTTTTACATATGATGCAACTGAGGCAAATAGGGTAAATGACTTGCCCAGGATTACACTGGATTTAAACTCAGGAAGATCTTTTTATTTTTGCCAACAAATTAGGGCTTTAGTTCTATCACCTTCCTTAGGGAGTTATAGATACCTTTAGACTTGTGGAGAAGAATATAATAGCTAACACATAGCACTTGAAATTTTGTGAAGTACCCTACATGTCATTTCATTCAATCCCAATAACAACCCTGTGAAGTAAGTATTATCTCTTCTATTTTATAAATGAGGAAACTGAAAGAATAGTGGTAAGGTTGACTTGCACAGGGTCAAACAACCAGTAAGTTGGAGGAGGGATTTAATGCCATGCCTTCCTCTCTCCAGGGCCACTAAAAAAATCTGCCTCATGAATCCTTTAAAATCACTAGCAAAATTTGGCATTAACCTTCAAGATGCCAGCCTCAATGAGAATGTGACTAGGGCCCTTATTCTGATTTGTCTTACAATCAGCTTGAGAACCCTTCCTGATCTTTCACCTCTTCCACCAACTTCTAGTGTCCTCCCATCCCAAGCTACTTTGTATTTAACTACTTGAAATATATTTGTATTTGTTTATTTGATACACCATATATTTATATATGTATTAATGGTCTTCATTAGAATGTAATCTTGAGAGTAGGAATTGTTTCACTCTTAATATTTGTGTCCCATAGTGTCTGGCACAAAGCAAGCACTTAAATACTTGTTGATTGATTACACTGACCATAGGCTACTATTTCAGATAAAGTGATGGTTTGCTTTGGAAACATGTTCATCAAGCTTCCCCGACCACGGACAAAGGATATGATTCAGAAAGGTAAGAGACCCTCTAACTGGACTGTGAACACTGCAGCTTCACCTTCCAAATCAGGCTTTGCAAAGTTTAAGCTTAGGTCTTAATTCAAACCTGGCAAAAAGTCTTAGTCCCAAAAATCATTAAAAATTGTTTATAGCCTTTGATCTAAAGATCCCACTTTGGGACTTATTTTCAAAGATTTCAAGATTTCAAAGACAGAATAGACATATTAAAATGTTCATAGCTGCACTTTCTATAGTAGCAAAAAACTTTGAAACAAACTGGGTATGTGTTGATTCAGGAATAGCTATAAGAAACAAAAATGAAGAATTCAGAGAAATTTAAGATTTGATGGAGCGTATAGTAAGCAAAGCCAGTAAAATGATGAATACAATAATTACAATTTTTTTAAAAGTCTCAGCCCTCAAAACCTTCTTAGGGCTAATTTTTTTTGGGGGGGGAGAGGAATTGTGGGGTATCAGTGCAGAAAAGATGAAGACGAGTTCCTTTATTCTTCACAGGGGAGAGAAGAAGGGATTGGATATCCCACCATCCTGGTTCAGTGGAAAGGGTACTGACTGGAACCAGGATCTGGATTTAAGTCCTACTTATACCTGAATCTGTGAAAAGCCATTGTTATTATATTATTAGGGTTATTGTTAATTGTTATTGGTAAGACTTAAACATAGGAAGTTGGGTTAAAATCTAGCCTCATATCCTAGCTGTATGACCCTGGGCAAGTCATTTAACCCAATCACCTAGCCCTTACAACTCTTTTACCTTAGAACTGATACTGTATATTAATTCAAAGATAAGGGTTTCGTTTTTTTTTAATTAAAGAAAGGCATTATTATTCTTGTGATCTTGGGCAAGACACAACTTTTCTAGATATAAATTTACTCATCTGTAAAGTGGACTAGGTGGTCTCTAAAGTCCCCTTCAGCCCTAAATCTCTGATCTTCATGAAGTCCTGTGGTGTCAGAATTACCAAACAAGGTAGAAAAGTGTAATTTGAAAACAAAATAATTGGGAGTTCTTGGTATCCAGTCCTAGAAAGAAAATTACACAATGTGCCCAAATCTCTCTTATCTTTTCACCTCTTCCTTCTAGCTAGATGCATCTCTTCACTTTCTGTCTGGTATACCATTCCTGATGCTTCCTCACCTTTTTGTGTTTGATCTTGCTATTACACTCTGCTTGCAAAGCTCTTCCTCCTCTCTTTGGTTTCTTTGTACATTCACTACATACATAAAGGTTTATCTCCTAACTCCTGCAGAGGTCTTTCCCTGTATAACCCATTCTAGGGATCCTCTTCCTCTCACTTGCTGTGCCATTAATTTGTGCCACTCATCAAACACAAACATTTCCAGCCAGGTATTGTCTTTGGACAAGTCTGAGTCTCATCTCTTCAGCTAGATAGTCTCGACATCAAGTGAGAAGAATCCTTGAATGTCTAAGCTGCAAGGAATTTTAGAGACCAGCTAGTCCAGCTCATTTGGTTTTCAAAGTCATGGAGTCAAGGAGTGTCAATTGTGATCACTTAGCAAGTTGCATGCAGGCTTTGTTTAATTAATCCACAATTTCCTCCATGTTTCAGCCCAGCTTGCATTATGGTTCACACATTCTTAGCCTCAACAACTCCTTCTTTGCCTCTGAGACCTAACAGTGAGCTTCATAAGCCTAGTTCTAGCAGCATTGAGCTGCCTCTACCACCTCAAACCTGGCTGCCTTTTTTCTTCTATTTTTTGGGACCTTTCTTTGGCAGAGCATAAAAGAGACTAGTGACCTCTCGTTCCTTCTTCTCCAGATCAGCTGTTGAAGTGTGGTGGTGTGTGTGTAAAGAACATAGAGCTTGTCAAGACACCTGGAGTTGAGACTTTTTTTTTCCCATTTTTTTTTTAAACCCTTAACTTCTGTGTATTGGTTCCTAGGTGGAAGAGTGGTAAGGGTGGGCAAGGGGGGGTCAAGTGACTTGCCCAGGGTCACACAGCTGGGACGTGTCTGAGGCCGGATTTGAACCCAGGACCTCCCATCTCTAGGCCTGGCTCTCAATCCACTGAGCTGCCCAGCTGCCCCCTGGAGTTGAGGCTTGATGCTGTTATAAGTTGTGTGACTGAGCAAGTCATTTGGCCCCAGCTTCAGTTTTTTTCTATAAAATAAGAACAATGCTACTTGCCCTACCCACTTCACAGGGTTTGGGAAGAAAGTGCTTTTAAAACTGCCAGATGCTTTGAAAATGTCAGCTGCTATTATTGTTTCTTTCAGATCAAGAGCACCTAGATGAGGAGATAGAAAAACTACGGAAACAGCTGAAAGGGAAGGTCAACCGCCTTTTGGAAGCCCAGGGTAATTCCTTGGTGGGAACTGAAAAGTGGGAAAAGCCAAAACCCAGCTTAGCATGAAATCTCAGGGACTGGGGTAAAACAAGTGAACATAGGCCTCCAGAACTCAAAGAAGAGGGGCCTAATGGAAAGACACATGCTAAGAGCCTGGGCCGGTCTGAACTCCACCTACAACTGTAATCTGAAGTCTCATTGAAGTTTCCTCATAAAGTTGTGCTCCTGCATTGGTCACCAGGGTGCCCCCTCACCCCCTTGAATTGATCAAAATTGAGTCTGGGAGAGAGGCAGGCAGATAGTATGATTCAGAGGAGATCTTTATGACCTTGGGTGAGCCCAGAACTTGCTTTTCCGCCCTGGCAATGACTGAAGAATATGAGTAGGCAAGAAAGCCCCTCTGTAATAAATGGGGAAATAAGGGTCAATGAACCCTTACAGAGCCTGAAACCCAAGTGAAGAAATCAGTTTTGCTTAGTTAGCACACAAAAACTGTTTTGCCTAGTCTTTCTTAATAGGCCATAAGTTTCTCCCATGACAATGTATAGAAGCTCAGTAAGCTCTCCTTCCCTCAGCTAGAATGTGGTGGGAACAGCCAGCACTTCCTACATATCTAACCTATTGATTCTCCCCATAGGTAAACCGGAGCTGAAAGGATTTAACTTGAAGCCCCTGAGCCAGGAGGAGATGAGAGCCCTAAATGTCATCTTGAAAGGTTGAAGTTCAACAACCACCAACTTAAACCACTGACCCCCAGATGCTCACAGAAGAGCTACTTCCTAACCATGGCACTAAGGCATAGTAGGAACTAGCTTCAAGAATCTTATCAATAGCAGTTTGCTACTAAAGACTTTTGTTTACAAGATTTGGCTGCTCTATTAAGGCCAGGAACCTACGGCCTGTTATTATCCACCCAGGACGCTACCAGGGTGGGCCGAAACACCGAGCCTATTGATAGTCCTTGGAGAAGATCCAAGATGAGAGGCTGGGGCAGCAGCAGTGGGAGCATTAGAATGACTGCCACAGGCACTTCCAACAATGTCCTGCTGTCTGGGAGTGTGCGTTTTTCCTTTGCTTCAAACCCACAGTTTGACTATTGTTCTAGGCCTGGGGAAGGGAGTGGGAGAGAGTGAGCACTTCATTCCAGTATAACCTCTCCCTGCCCTCCCCTAGTTGTGGGGAAAAGATGGAGAAGAGAGACTTAGTAAGTAGGGTGGTGATGGAGAGTGTATATAACAGGTATGAATAGAAGGGCAAAGCTCAATGGTGGTTTGTGATATAGAGGAAACCACCTCTACTTGTGGTTCACCACACAACACAGCTCATACAACTATAGACAGAGCTCGAATTTCTCAACACAACTACCCCTTTTCAGTCTGTCCTGAGTTCTGATTACATCAGAGCTTTTAATAAACTCTTGTTACTCATTTGTAGATCAGATTGAGACTCAGTCTCCTTAACTTCTCTTGGGCAAAGGGCAATTGTTCTTTTAGTTATTGCAGGGTTTGGGGGCAATTTATCATTGAATGTTTTGATAGTACTGTTCCTATCTAGACTCCCCTGGCTTCATGGAATTTCCCAGAGGTGGATATACCCTATGACTATACCAAATGAACTTCCAAAGAGCCACAAAAGGACTGAGTAAAGAGCCTGGATGCAATCTCCAGTATCTCTGTGGTGCCTGAGACAGCTTTCAGTGTTTGTAAATGGTATACCCTCTGCTGCAGTTTCATTGGCCATTGTCATCATCGGTGGTATCCTGCTGGAGATTTTACCTTGTATGACAACTGCTGCACCTCCTATTGTTATAGGTTATATATGAGAGCACGTTGAAAGGAAGAAGGAAATATATGCTATACATAATCATGCAGGGAGTGGGCAATTGTAGGTTGGACTGTGGTTTTCTGTTAAACCAGACTGGGAGGGAAGGCGGGAAGGGTGAGGACTGGAATGCAGCCAGTGGTTCCTAACATTGATTAAATAATGCTTATAGTTGCACTGATCTCTTACTGGTTTTCTAGTAGAGACTGCCCACCTCTAGCTTAGTCTTTATTTTTATTATTATTTTAAAACCCTTACCATCCATCTTAGAATTAATACTGTCCAAGACAGAAGAGCAATAAGGGCTAGGCCATGGGAGTTAAGTCCAGGGTCACACAGCTAGGAAGTGTCTGAGGCCAAATTTGAACCTAGGACCTCCTGTCTCTGGGCCCAGCTCTCAATCCACTGTGGAGCCATCTAGCTGCCCCCTACCTTAGTCCTTCTCCCGCTCCACCTCACTCATTTTTGGCTGTGGTAGGGAGTGGGATGCCTGACTTGGAGTCAAAAGATGTCTGGCCTTCTACCCATATTACTGAGACTGAGCCAGTCACTTCCTTCTTTAACTTCATTTTCTGTACAGTAATAATGACATCTGGACTGTCTACAAGGCCTTGAGAAAAAGTACTTTGCAAATTTTAGAATACTCTGTCAGTTAGTTACCCCAGGATTTAGAAAGTATATTCTGGAAAGCCAATAGACTTTCACACCTTCAAACTGATGATACCCCCATATAGTAGGAAGATTATAACTGACATTTAAGTTTTGCAAAGTACCTTAGCTACAGTAGCTCATCTAAGCTTGCCAGCAGTCTAGGAAGTAGGTACCTTGGATGACATGTCTATTTAACAGAGAAAGAAAGAGCTTTGGGTTTATTTCACCCTTGGATCTTCAGTGTCACCTCCATGAAACCTTCCCTGATCTCTGGAACTTCTGATGGTTCTTTCCTGATCCTTAATTAGCATTTTCTCAGCTCCTCCCAAGGCATTTGGGTTAATGTTTTATTATAGTCCTCTCTATTCTTGCGTCTTCCTATGGGCTGTGAAGGCCTCGAGGTAAGAGGCTATCCCCTTTGTCACAGTGCTTGCACATGATTTCCCTTCTGGATCTTTGATTCTGATGAAATGACATCTATCATTAGAGATCAGGCACTGTGGTAACTCAGCTCCTTGTCAGAAGGGATTTTTTCCCTTATTGTACTTTTGTCCCCAACACCTCTCACAGCGCTTCACATATGGTACAGGCATAATGGAATGGTGACTGGAGAAATGATACAGAAGCAGAACTGCTGGGGCAGCTAGGTAGCTCAGTGGATAAAGGCCAGGAGTCAAAAGTGACCTCAACATTTCCCAGCAGCTGTGCGACCCTGGGCAAGTCACTTTGATGGGGGGAGGGGGATTCCCGTCAGGACAACCAATTCCTGAGGGCCTTTCTGACCACAATAACTACAGGGGCTTTCTACTTGTAACCTTTAGCTCATTACACTATCTCATATCACATCTGGAGGCCTAGCCTCCAGACTTTGACGTGCACCCTAAGGGGGAGCCTGACCAGTCACAACTACCTAGCTTGTCCCACCCCACATGGCTAAACCCATATAAGGCTTGGAGTTTGAGATGATTCTTTAGAGGTGATACTGGCATTTTGCCTGCCTCAATTTAACCTCCATTGCCTAGTCCTTGCCCTTCTGTCTTCAGAGTTGTTAGGCAGAAAGTAAGGGTTTAGGGGGGAAAAAGGATAGTTCTGCCCCCAAAAAATGCATAATAGTTGGTTGCTTTGTTGGCCCCATTATATAGATGTGAGGAGAGGCTGCCTGACATTTAAGAGCTGACTTTGAATCAGGAAAACCTGGGTTCATGCCCTACCTCTGACCCATATTGGCCAGGTGACCCTGGACAAGTCACCTAATCTCTCAGGGTCCCAGGCAACCCCCTCTGACACCAAGGTGGAGAACAGTTGTTACCTTACATTAGGGAAGGGAAGTTTCTTCAGTAGATAGGAGTTTGGGTTTTTTTTCCAAACCCTCCCCTTCCATCTTAGAATCAATACTGTATTGGAAGAGCAATAAGGGCTAGGAAATGGGGGGGGGGGGGTGTCACACAGCTAGAAGTGTCTGAGGCCAGATTTGAACCCAGGACCTCCCATCTCTAGGCCTATCTCTCCATCCACTGAGCCACCCAGCTGTGCCCAATAGGTAGGCGTTCTTGATACCAGTGGTCTGCACAGAACCTGCCTCTAGAAGTGAAGTCCACTTTCCTATAGCTAATGAATCTTGGAGTGAGTCCTGTCACTAAAACCTTTTAACCTTGTGTTCATAGCTTGGCAGCCCAGTGGTGAATGAAAGGGGAACTCTTTTTGCCCTCCATCTGTAAAATGGGTGTGGCTTCAGATCTGTAGCAATCCAGGTATACATTAATTGTGATATTATTTTAAGAAGTATTCAAAAACTTAACTCTTATACTGCTAATGATTGATCTCTGTAATCCTGAGTCAAATTGAATGTTGACCTTGCCAAATCCCTAGCCCTTCCCTAAGGCTACACCCCAGAAGAGAGTCAGTTATCTCAGTCTCCTTACTTTTCCTTCAATGATCAATTAACATAGGTATCAAACATCAGTAGATGCCTTAGGCCATATCCACCCTGGATCCTGATCTTAGCTCTACCTATTGTTTCAGATTTTGGCAGTTTGCATTTTATGATGATTACCTCATAATGTTAATGTATCAGGCCACCAGCCTCTCCCCTTCCCCCCATACTGTTGTATGTAACCCCAATAAAAGTGACAAGACATCAGTTGGCAAGAGAGCTCTCGACCATCAGAGTTCCTAACCATGAAGCTCTTGACCATCAGAGCTTACTTGCTGTCTGTCTACCTTATGCCAAAACTTTCTGTGTCTGTGTATCTTTATTCTCGCCTTATGTTCTCTTTCCATTAATCCTTAACCCGTAACCCATTTTCACTCAGTCCTTGGTTCCCCTTTCTGAGTGTCCAACCCACTAGGAATCTTCGTGGAGTCGGTGGACGGCTTCAAGATCACACACAGAACTCAAATGATGACTTTGCTTTTATTAAGAAAGTTCTCTTTAGGGCTGCAAGGCTGCCACATTTCTCTCTGTAGGTCAGGTCCTTACCCAGGCATAGAACCACTTCAGACCAACCCCTGTCAAGGTCACAAATGCATCCAGCTTCCCAGGTTGGCACAGCTCCTGAGCACGCTTCACCCACAGAGCACCCTGGAGCCAGCGAGTCCAGGAGGCCCAACAAATGGCTGATGGTCGGTGACATGCTGAGCCAGCAGAAGTGCTGGCAGGCCTGAGAGAAACTGGAGGAACAGCTCCAAAACTGGGAGGGGTCACTGGGCACCTGCTTAGGCTCAATTTCCCCCTGGCCCATGATTAACTGGTAACCTTCTTCTGGCTGTGAAATGAACAGAAGAGCTGCCTCAGCTGTTTCTTTCGATCGTTGTTGCAGCCTGAAATAAAAGCAAGAGCAGGCCTGCTAGCAGGACCCCATCCCACCCATTTTCTCCACAGTTGGGTCAGAAGACCTGGGCTCTAGCTCTAGCCTCAGCTCTGATACTCACTGGCTGGGGGACCTGGAGCTGGGAGGGGGAAGAGCAGGGCTGTGGGCAAGCCTCCATTTCCTCATCTGTCAAATGGGATAGGAATAGCCCATGTAATACTTAAAGGCTTACCAATACACCTCAGGACCTCTTCAGGGTAGACTGCAAGCATTAATTACTACCCACAGCTAGACAGATGAGGAAACAGGACTAGAAAATGGGGGTTTGCCCACAGTCCACGTCCTGGATCCAAGAGCAGCAGGTGTGCTTTGTCTTTCCCCTGCTCCACCACAAGGAACGGGTCTTGAAAAGTAAAGCCTAATGCAATGGGAGTTGTTAACCCCAAATCAAGTTCAAACTCTTTTGCCTGGTTTTTGAGCCTCTCCACAGTACGCAAGCAGTCACTCCCTTCTGGATCCTTTTCTCATACCCTTCCCATCCAGGGGCCTGGTTCTAGCCCATTTGGATTACCTGTCCCATCCCACTTGCCCCATCACATGCCTCTGCCCCTGTGTGCCTGTGGAAACCCTTTCCAGACTCAATGGCCTGTTCTAAACACCATCTCCCAGAAGCCCTCCCCGAGTGTCCTAGTCCTCAGGATCTTTCCCCCTCAGACTTTATTCATGTGATTGAAAACCTAAGAAGCCATCCCTATGCAGGCTAGAGTATAGACTAGAGAAGCAGCAGCAGCAGCCCGGGCCTCAGAACTGGGGAGGGCTGCTACGAAAGGCTTCAGAGATAGGCAGGTCCCAGGGACTAAAACTCTACAAGGCTGGAAGAAAGCCAAAGAGGAGGGGAAAACTCAAGAAGGGAATTGTAAAAATAAGAGAATTCTGATCAGGACCAGGGAGTGCTGTCTCAAGAGAAATGCCTGCAGAGACAGCTCACTACTCTCTCGACAGGTAATGGCAGAAATTTCTCCACCAGCCCACACTCCCCCCTTTGCTGCCTGGGTTTCCCCCTGCCCCCGGATCATACCAGGCTGGAGACATGACCTTCAGACAACCTGCCCAGAAACCCTACATACCCAAGTGGGTGTTAGCCACAAAGTTCCCAGTCCCTGCTGTGTCAATGCCCTCCTCCTCTCTGCTGACGGGTCCGTCATTCCACATGAGGTCGAAGCCGCCAACTCGCTTTTCCTTTCCTGTGAGCCTAGGGGGCAGGCACAGCGGGAATGGGTAGCACATCCAAGGAGGGATACATATGCCCAGCTCTCAGACAGGGGAAGTTTTGTGGAGGGGGCACTGGCCAAGCCCCAAGGGACTAGCACTTGTTCAAAACAGAGCCTGGGGCATCAGTGGTGCCAGTTTTTGTTCTCATTTTACAGAGAAGTCAACAGAAGCTCCAAGGCCCATGGTTGCCCAGGTGGCAGACCCAAACATGAGTTTTGGTTTTCTGGTTCAACTGAATCACACACACTCCCTCCCTCTAAAAGGTAAAAAGCTGTCATGGGGTAGAGTTTGAGGAGAAAGCATTGGGCTCCTAATTAACAGCCTAACCACTGACATCGCTGTAGACTTTAAGATTTAAAAGGTACTTCATATCTATTAGCTCATTTAAGCCTCAATAACCAGATGTGATAGGGAGTACAAACACATTTTTTCCTGGTAGCCATGGAGGTGCTGGTCAGGGGAGGCCACACCTATGATTCCATTGCTATTTAATGTGGGAAATGTCTGCAACAAACAGTCCTAGAGGGCTACCTGGGGGCAGGAGCACATCACTACCATGTCAGAAGTAGCATCTGAACCCAGGTTTGACAGACTCACTGAGTATTATTACCCCCGTTATACAGGTAAAAAAACAGAGGCCAAGAGATGAAATGACTTGTCTAGGGTCACACAGCAAGTGACAAGGTCTGGATCCAAGTGCAGCTCTTCTGACTCCAGATGCAGCCCTCCTCTCGTGCCATACTATACTCACTGCTGGCTTTGGGTCCCACACTCACCACTTGCCAGCCTTGACCCATATGAGCCTGTTTCCTCCTGTAGAGTCTGAGTAAGTAAGCCTTGCCCTCCACACTCCCATGGGCTGCTCTGTGTGTGCTTTATAAATTGAATGAAAGGGATTATCATCATTTTGAACATTTATATTCTAGAGGATCTCAGCCATTGTGTATTTCCACCCTTGACCCAAGAGGTGAAGAAGCCCTAGGGTCACTGATTGCTGATATGTTTCTGTCTTGGCCAGGGATAGATATTGGGCCCTTGATTGAGTCTGTGTAGTCCCTCCATTGTTCAGGAAAGAGTCCAGCCTGAGGCCTTAGAAAGGAATGGACTTAAGAGTCTGGGGTTCTGGATTCATATTCCAGTGTGTTCCCATTATACTTTAGGTAAAGTCCTTTCTCTTCTCTTGACCTCACACTCCTCATTTGAGAAATGATGGGGCTGAACTAGATTATCTCTGAAGTGCCATCCAGCTCCAAGATCCCCTGATCCTTCTAGTCCTTTGGATTTCTCCAATTGGGTCCAAGATGGACACCTTTCCCTCCTAGCTCTTCAGCTTCCTTTTGTGAGTTGTCTTCTCCCAATAGAGAGCAGCAGCTGCCTTTTTTTATACCCCAGTCCTTAGCACAGAATCTGGCATATGACTTTCTGGATCTTCTCTGTTAAGTTTTTCCTCACCCAAGAATTAATCTTTTCTCAGTAGGAAAAAAATGAGTGTGGTTAGGTCTGCCTCAGGGGACAGAGGGCAACCTAGTTTTCTATCCAGTTTCACTCCTGTTGAGAGGCAGTGTGATATAATGGATGGAGAACTTCCCTCAGTCAGGAAGATCCCAGTTTGAGACCTGACTGTTAAATACTTGCTGTGATGATGAAGCATCTCATTTAACCTCTCAGGATCCTTCCTGCCTTTCTCCCGCCAACCCTCTAACATCAATAAAGGAGAAGGTGTTGCATCAAAGAGCTCACTAAGAGCTCTCTACACCAGTGAAATCACAGGTAGGTCTGGGGGAAAAAACAGCTTCCAATTGGCACCCATTAAGTCTGGTGTACCTTTTTTTGTAAGACAACTATGTTCTTGAACAGTTGAATAAATCACATTAAAAGAAAAAATAATCATGATAATAGAGAAATGTAAATTAAAACAACTGTGAAGTACCACCTTATACTGACAGATTGGTTAAGATGACAGAAAAGGAAAATGGCAAATGCTGGAGGGACTGCGGTAGAACAGGCACACCAATGTACTATTGGTGAAGTTGTGAACTACTATAATTCTGAGGAGCAATTTAGAACTACACCAACTGTGCATACTTTTTCAATACCACTAATAAATCTATATCCCAAAGAAAATAAAGAAAGAAGAAAAAGACCCATGTGTACAAAAACATTTATAGCAGCTCTTCTTGTGGTGGCAAAGAACTGGAAACTGAGGAGATGCCTATCAACTAGGGAATGGCCGAACAAGATATGGTATATGAATGGGATAGAATACTATTGTGCTATGAGAAATGATGAAAGGGAGAGTTTCAGAGAAACCTGGGAAAAGTTGTATGAACTGATGTAAAGTGAAGTGAGAAGAAAGTTGTACTCAATAACAGCAAGATTATAAAGATAATCAGCTGGGAAAGACTTAGGTTAATAATTAATCAGCACAATGACCTGTTACGATTCCAAAGGACTCATGATGAAACATGCTGTCCACCCCCAGCTAGAGACCTGATGGACTCAGAGGCCAGATGGAAGCATATTTTCTTTCCTTTTTGGGGGGGGATGGGGTAGTGGAGACATGGTTAATGTGGGGATTTGTTTTGCATCATTTTACATATTTGTATGGATTTTGTTTTTCTTGCCTTCTCAATGGGGTGAGGATGCAGGTAGAGAGAATTCATAACTGAACACTAAAAAACTGAATTAAAATAGAACAATCATTGCTTGTTGGCTCTGGGAGGGGGGAGGGAAGAGGAGAAGGAAAGAAACTGAATCATGTAAACATGGAAAAATATTTAAAAATTAAAAAAAATAAAACAATCATATATCAGATGCACTAGAGAAAAAATAATGAGCCACAAATTTGTGGACATGATAGTATAGTAAAAACGGCATTGTTCTAGGTGGGAGTCAGAAGATCTAGATAAGAAGATCTAGATAAAAGATCTAGAAGATCTAGCCTCTCTCCAAGAATCAAGAAATTATTTTATGTAAATCAAAGTTTTCATAGATGTTTTCTAAAGAGGGGCCCCCCAGGGCTCTCTAAGTTGGATTGGTGTTCTCACCTGGCCTCCATATCCACAATATGTAGTGTATCTTCTAGAAGGCAAGTTTTGAGTTGATAGTCTTCCTGGCTACTGGCAGCAAGGGATGGGGAGGCATTGACTTCAAGAAGCCACCTAAAGAATAGAAGAAAGGAGGGTTGGTGTTCTCTCAGTCCTGTAGTAAGATGTCATATAACCAACCTGCCCTGGGATGGAGCTCCTAGATTATTCTCAACCTGGCCCTCTGGGATGAAAATAGAAGCCCCTCTGCATTGAGGAGAAACCAGACATTATTTGTCAAGATGATGATAATGGACCCTTTGTACTGCTCTTTAAGCAATTACAGTGTCAACATACATTTTATCCTCAGAATCCTTTGAAGCTTTATGACCCTCCCTTTAGTGAGTGTTAAACTGAGGTGCACAGAAGGGAAAGTACTTGTCCAGGATTACACAGCAAATGAATGGCACATCCAAAGCTAGAACCCAGCCCAGAGTTCCTTCCACACCATGTTGTCTCAATGATTGTCTCAAGGTGTTGAGTCTCTAGAGCTAAATTTTTAGATGTTTGCAATGTGGGATGCTGGTGGCCTTATCTATATGTTCTCTGCACCCCTAGCTTAGCTAGTGACCCAAGCCAGCTGTTTGCCCTGAATGGAGAAGGCTATTTTGCAACTGGGAGCTACTGGGGACTGGTGTTTGGTGTTCTTTCTGGGTGTGGTGATGACGACAGCATATTGAGCCTCTTTCTCCAAGCCTACTAAGGGAGAGGCTCTGTGGATGACTGGGGAGGAGGAAAGGTGGAGCTAGCTCTCATCCTTGGACTAGTAGCAATTAGAAATGGACTATCCATAAATCGCAAAATGTCAGAAAACAGTTGTCAAAAATTGTTTCTCCAAAGAACTGGGAAAAAAAGAAAAAAAGAAAAGAAAAGAAAAAAGAAATAGACCATCCTGTAACCTATGTAATGGCCTGCCCTATGGAAGAGGCTGTTCTATAGAATTAGACCACTCTGTGAAATAGGACACTTAGCTCAGAATGAACTTGAACTGTGGAACAGGCTTATCCTCAGGAATGGTCCACTCTGTGGACAGATTCACCCTAAGCAAGGGTCTACCCCAAGGAATGGGCCATGCCACAGAATGCGCTGTCCTGCCTCCAGGAAGCTCCTTACGGCTTGAGGTCCTGGTCGATGAGAATGTCATAGCCATATAGCTCAAAGCAGTGCTTATCACTGATAATGACTTTCTGCACGCTTTGCAGGCTTTTGATGAAAATGTTGTCCATGTCCCGGAAGAGTGTCTCCACGATCTCAGGGCCATGTTTAGAGGTCAGGTACTGGCGAAATCGCTGGATCATCCATTTACAGCCCTGTCACAGAATCACAGGGATCTGAAGAGCTAGAAAAGATTAGCACTAACCAACCAGACCCTCCCCCCATCAATTTATAGAGGAGATTACCAAGGCCCAGAGACAGGAAATGTCTGCCTCAGGCACACAGCAGTTAGAAGAGTTCAGGTTTGAACCTGGGACCTCTGACTTTCATTCTAGAACTCTCTACTGTACCATACCATTCTTAAATACCAGGGATTATTTGGGGGTCCTGAATTGTCAGGCAGAAGAGACAAATGATTGTTAAGTGAGCCTATTTTAACATAAAACCAACTTTTAGAAGTTATCCTTGTGTTCAAATCATGATAAGTCCAACCTCTATCTCTATAGAAGAGCTAGTTCACAGTAATAGGGAGATCTCAAACATAGTACTTCTGCTTAGCCCTCACTTAACCAGAAAATTCCATTCTAATTCTCTTGTCCTGGCAAGTCACTGTCTAACTGTTCCCAGACACACAGAATATAATTTCACATGGGAATGGCTGGACATTACTGTGGCGATATGTCACTGTAGGCTTACTGACACCTGGTTGGGAAAGGTAGGCTATGATGGATCAGTCTGTCTAAAGACAGTAGGAAGTCCTACTGTTAGAAATTGGTCAAGAGGCCGGGAGAGGCCCAGACAGCTCCAAATAGAAGGAAGAGCCTAAGAACCAAGGATGGGGAGCAGCTTTGTATCCAGGTGTTTCTTCTGCAAGGTGACTAAGCCTGGTGACATATGGGCCCATCTGCCAGGAAGCTGGACTGGCCTGTAGGGCCACATGACAAGAACTTATATAAGATTTGCTGATTTAGCCACTCAGTCTGATTAATCTATGGGTGTGTGAGTTTTATTTTACTTCTTTTTGGTGCTAGTGAAAGGTAAAAATACAAACCTCTCTCATAGATGAACGAGGAAGGAGAAAGAAGCACGATCCAAAGGAAAGAGGGGGAAGGAGAGGAAGAGAAAATGGAAAGGGAGGAAAAGAGGGGAAGAGGAAGAAGGGGCCTCGGTTTCTTCATTTGTAAAATGAGAGGATTGGACTGGACAACTGTCCCTTCTATCAGCATCCTTCTTCTTTTATTCCCCTCCAATCTTACCTCTCTGGGAAAAAGAGATTTCTACGCCCAAATGAATGTGTATGTTATTCCTTCTTTGAGCCAATTCCAATGAAATTGAGGTTCTAGTATTGCCTGCCACCCTCACCTCTAATCTCTCCCTCCACTGTAAAAGATTTCACGCCTCTTTTATGTGAAATAATTTGCTCCATTCTACCTCTACCTTCCCCCTTTTCCCAATGCATTCCTTCTTCTCACCCTTTAATTTTGTGGGGGTTTTTTTGGATATTATACCATCATAGCAAACTCACACCCATGCCCTTTGCCTACATAGAGTCCTTCTGACTGCTCTAATAATGATGCTAATCTCTAAATCTATGATTCTTTGAGGGAGACATCCAAACCAAAGCAAAGACCATCTGGTGGCAGTAGGAAAGATAGAAAGTTTTTCCTCCCAATAGCTTTGAAGCCAGTCAAGAAAAGGAAAGTAAGTCAGGGCAGAAAATAAAAGGGACAAAACTCCTTGGTGGGTCAGGAGTCTAGCCTGGTACCTTTCCTTCCACAGGGCTCAGTTCCTCTCAGAGTCCACTCCAAAACTGTCAACCAGTAGAATAAACTTCCTGGTAGAATAGGCTTTCTTCTTCAAAGGAAAGAGCCCCCTTGGCCCAAGTCCCCCAAGGCTTAAGATGTTGGTTTACAAGGATATTATGGCTTAAGGAGCCTTGCTCCTAGGATCCTGGTCTTTGGTTCATGCCCTCAGGTAGGTCCATGCTCTCACTCACCTTCTCTGGGTCATAGTCTGGGGATGTCTTCTGTACAGCAACATTGGTGAGGTGAACATCTGGCAGAGGTCAGCAGTCAAGGTCTAGGATTAGAAGCTAAGAAATAATTCCCTCCACAGCTGGGCAGGGAGCTCCCCATCTCCCCAAGCCTCCCACACTTATCTCAGTGTCCAGTTTTTTCTATCTTCCATCCAGGATGAAGATTTTCCCATCTTCATATTGCATTTAGATTCTCAGATTCTTATAAAGCATAAGTGGAAGGGGCTTAAATATCATTAGTCCAACCTGTGTACCTGATAAATGGGAAAAACTGATATCCAGAGAAAGTAAATGCCAAAGGCAACAAAGCAAGTTCGAAGTCACTTCCTTTCTTTGGAGCTCAGTCTTCTCATTTGTAAAACGAAGGGACTAGCCTAGATCATCTCTGAGGTCCCTTCTAGCTTTAAATTTTTTCAATTTCAAAGTTAGTGATCACCACCTCCTTCTGCTGATTTGTTTGGAGACAAATGATATGGTGGAAAAGAACCTAGAAAGTACTGCTAATGATCCCAAGTTGCTTTGTGGTACCTAAGTGGGGTTTTCATCACTACTGTCAATTGGAGGTAGGTGATTTGTAAGAGATTTCTGGACCATGGCTTAAAATCTAGGAATGATGATGGGGCTGCTGGCCAGGGATGGAATATGTCTCTGGAAGGCCAATAAAAACACATCTCTTTGGAGCCTTGCAGACATGAGCAAGAAAGAATGGCAAGAGAGAGACTCAGCAATTCATGAGAGACAAGAAGAGAGCAAGCACAAGACTTCTGGCTCAAAGCACTGGTACTAAACTTGATGATCTAGAGATGCTAATCTAAGGAGACAAACTGGATCTCATCAGATGTCACTGAGACTTAATGGAATAGGACTGGTAACTGGAATATGGCTCTGAAAGAGTATACTTCTGTTCAAAGGTAGCATTCAATAAAGGGGGGTTGAATAGTATTACAGATTCAGAAAATGGATATACTCATGAAATCCAAGAGCCAGAGGAAAAGGATATGATACAAAGCACCTGAAACAGACTAACTGAAACAGCAAAGCAAGGCTGTCAGGGGCTAGACGCCTCCAGGCTATACACCACCTGGCCAAAAAGGAGGAATTAAACAGGAATTTAGGAAACAGGTGAAAAGCTGTGCATTCCAGACACAGCAATATGATAGAATAGCTTTGAGGGACTTCAGTATATGCCAACATCTGCTAAATCTCTATCTCTGCCAAAAGCAGAGCAGCTGATAAATTTGTGATTAGCCTTAATGATAATTTTATCCTTCAAAAGGTGGAGGAAGCAATAAGGCAACTGCTATTCTGGATCTGATTCTGATCAACAAGTAGGAAGTGGCTGCCAGAGGAAGATGAACCTTGGAACAAGAGACCATTCTGCCAGAGATAGTAATAGAGGAGAGGAAAGCTGGGCACAAGCTAGATGCACCCAAGATCAGAGCAGAGCAGATTCCAATGGGTCCAGGGAAAGGACAGCCTAATAATATGAGGTGGTAGGTAGTAGGTCCAAGAAGGACAAGAAATTGTCAAGAAAAAAAATTCTGAAAACTCAAGCAGAAATTATTCCAATGGGTGAGCATATAAAGGGTACCTTGGTGCATGTGGAGGCAAGGGGAATTTGTCAACCACCACAAATTGGGAAAAGACAAGCCCAACAAATGAAGGTGAAGGCAAATAACCAAGAATGAATACAAACAAAGAAACATGGTCCCATAAGAATTAGCAAGTGTGCTAAAACCCCAAATGAACTGCAGCTGGCAATCAAGGACAAAAAAGACTTGGATGGTTTTTTTTAAACTTCTGTCAGAGGCAAAGGGAAGATCAAAGAAGAGCCCAAAGGGTGGGTACAGTGATGATAATGGATGACAGTGAGAAGGCTGAACTTTTCAACTCATATTTTGTTCCTTCATTCTCTATGAATGAGAATAGTCTTTGGACTGGTTTAGTTAATAGAGTGTAGGTAAGGAGTAAGGAGACATCAAGTAAGTAAGTACCAGGCTGAGCTTCTGCTTTGTTGTTCAGTCATGTCTAATTCTTTGTGACCACATTTGGGGTTTTCTTGGCAGATACTGAAGTGGTTTGCACTTCCTTCTCCAGCTCATTTGACAGATGAGGAAACTGAGGCCAACAGGGTTAAGTGACTTGCCCAGTGTTACATGACTGAGAAGTGTCTGAGACCAGATTTAAACTCAGGAAGACTCCTTCCAGTATCTTTAAAAAATCATGGGGGCCTAAAATGGCACCTTAGGTCTGAAGAAGAGCAAATATGCCCATTTTTTTAAAAGGGGGTCAGAGGATAAAATTTGTAAACTATAGATTAATGAGCTTGACATCTTTGAAAAATTGCAGAACACATTAAAAGCGCTGATTGTGAACATTTAATTCATCACCAATTAAACACACTCCTTAAAGCCCAATTATGTGCAAAGCACTAGGAAAATGAAAGCTCTGCCTTCCAAGAATTTAAATTCTACTAAGGGACTACAATACACAAACCCATCAGTAAATACAATTTGTATGTATATAGAAAAGTAAAAAGGTAAAAAAGATGTTTAAAGGAGATGTTTAAGACAGAGATCAGAACAATCGCGGAGATAAAGGAAAGGGAAGTAAATATAAACTCCTTTTAGAGGAGGGATTATTTCTTTGGTTGTATTCGTATCCCCAACACAAGGCTGGCACATAGTAGGTGCATAATGGACAGAACAGCATGGGCCAGACTGGGAATACAAGGAAAGGTAAAAGACAATGGAAACGATGTACAAAAAGCCAATGTACAAATGTATGATATACAGGAAAAACTGGAGATATTGGTCCTTGACCGATCACTAAAAACTGACCCTAATGTCATCAAGATCAAGTCATGCCTAATTAATCCCACTTCCTTTTTTGAAAGAGTAATTTAACTGTTAAGTCAAGGGAATGTTGTAAACATGTGTGTTATGTCTGCCATTAGACTGAGAGGTCCTTGAGAGCCAAATGATTGGCCTCTATAGGCCGAAGTCACCTAGGAGGGAAAGTCTTTGTAGAAAGATTCCCTGGGTCTATCCTTGCCCTTGTTCTACTCATTACTGGTATCAATGACTGGATGAAGGGATCCCATTTGGTCGTCAAATCTGCCTAACACATGGCAGTTAACACACTAGAAGACAAAGTCCAAATCCAAAAATACTCCTACAGGTTTGAAAATATTCAAATAATTATAATAATTATATTCAATAATATAATATTGATTCTAAGACAAAAGGTAAGGGTTTTTAAAAAAGAAAGAAAGGCATAATATCCAGAACAAAGAAGATAATTATTCCACATCTCTCATTTAGGTTATATTTATACCTGGAAAGATGTTTAAAACCTGGAGAACTTCTAGGGAAAAAAAAGATGATCAACTTAGAGAAGACGATAGGTTTCTCAAACATTCCTTACAAGTTGATGAAGCAAGGGATGCCTAACCTAGGGAAGAGATGACTTGGGAACACGTTCACTATTATTTGCCCCAGAGTGAAGAACTAGGGCCATCAAGTGGAAGTTGCAGAGGCAAATTTAGCACTTCCAAATAATCAGCTATCCCAAAGCAGTGGGGCATCTCAGAAAGAGTGGGTCTTGTCTCACTCATTTCAATTCAACAAGCATTAAAATGTATTGTGTTAAGTGCTAGAGTCTTTGAGAAGAGGCTGGATACCTTCAAGGATGTTTAAAGGAGATGCTCAGTTAGGTAAGGCTGGATTAGATAGCTTTTGAGGTCCTTTTCAGTTAATTTTGACATTCTCTGATTCTTTGTCTGCAGGACCAGAGTTCTTCCAAGACAGGAAGCCCATGGTCTAGAATTTAAATCAGGAAAAGGAAAGAGCATGGGCCAAAGAACACAGGGGATAATGGAAAGTTGTTAGGGAGGAAATTCACCCAGTCTACCACACCCAATTTCTCCTGGACACTAATGTGTATCTCCAAAGGCCTGCTCTACATCCCTATCTCTGTGATCCCTGTGACACTCTAAACTCAACATGACTAAAATAAAACCAATTGTCCTTCTTCCTAAACTCCTCTTCCAAACCTCCCTATTTCTGGTTAAGGGCCCTCCATCTTCCCAGTCACTCTGGTTCAAAATCTCAGAGTTTATCCTTGATTTTTCTGTCTTCAATACAGTATATCTCCCATATACAATCAGTTGTCAGGTATTTCCTATTCTACACATGCTCAATATCTCTAGCATCTATCCCTTTCTCTCCACTCACAAAGTCACCATGTTAGTTCAGGCTCTCATCTGTCATGTAGCCTATATACTGTTTTCCTCTTTCTAGTCTTCCATCTCTCATCCATTTTCCACAAACTTGTCAAGATAAACTTCACATAATACAAGTCTAGTCATCTGTTGTCATTGTTCAGTCATTTCAGTCATGTCTGATTCTTTGTGACCTCATTTGGGGTTTTCTTGGCAGAGATACTGGAGTAGTTTGCCATTTCCTTCTCCAGCTCATTTTCCAGATGAGGAAACTTGAGACCAACAGGGTTAAGTGATTTGCCCAGGGTCACCCAGCTAGGAAGCACCTAAGGCTATATTTGAACTCAGGAAGATGAGTCTTCTTGACTCCAGGTTGGGCACTCTTATCTGCTGAGCCAGCCACCAGTTCTAATCACCTCATTTCCCTGTTCCAAAAACCCTCCATGGCTTCCTGCTGCTCCTATGATAAATACAGACTTCTCATGCCTAGTGTTTAAGGTCCTCTCTCATCTGGTTTTAACGTACCTTTCCAGCCTTACTTCACATTACTCCTTCACCCACTATATTCTAGCAATCAGCCTACTAGGAATGTTGAATTCTGCAAACTCAACATTTCATAGCCCAGCTGGGTATATATATATATCCTAAATGCTTGGGTGCATTTATAAAAACAAGTCCTCCCTTACCACCACCTCCAAGCCTGGAATATACTCCCTCATCTCCATTTCACAGAATATTTGAAGGCTCAATTCACGTGTCATCTTCTCTATGAACCATTCCCTCTACCCTCTCCTCAAATTGTTTTGAATTTACTTATGTGTTTGCATGCATCCCTAGTAGAACTCAAGTTTCTTGAGGACAAGGCCTCTTTCCCAATAGATACTTAACAATGTTTGTTGAGGATACAGTGGTCATCAATACTGCTCAGGGTGAATCGGGTGTTGGAAAATCGAACAAAGCCATCTCGATATAACCAGGCTCGAAGGGGGATGTACTGTTGAAGACAGAAAAAGAAAGATATAGGGCAGGAGAAGAATTGAGGGAAGGGAGTAAGGGGAATGAGCAGGGATGGAGAGATGCAGAACACATGAAGAGAAGAGATAGTAAGGAGAGATGGGAGAGGAAGAGAATGAGAGAAACAGCTGGAGTGGAGAGAAGGGGAGAGACAAGAAAGTGGGAGAGAAACAATGTAGGAGAGAGGATCAGAGAAAGATGGAGAGTGGATGAAGGAGAGAAGTGGGGGGCCCAAGAATGGAGTGGGAAATGAGGGAAGACAGAGATACCTGAGTGAGGGAGGAAAGAATCAAAGAGAGAATGGGGCCAAACCACCTCCCTACAGAAGCCAGCAAATTCAGTTACTTACTGACATCACCAGGACATACACTCGCAAGTCGAATTTTCGCCCTATGGAGCAGAGAATTAATGTTAGGTAGAGGCCACCTCTTTGATTCCATCCCCAGCCCAAGCCAGTTGGTGTCACACAGAGAGCCTGTTATGCTGCACCCTTAATCCAAGACAGCTGGCTCACAAGTATGTTCCCTTCTCATAATGGCATTGGGGTAGCGGAGTATGGATGGTTCAGTGTGGCCCATCTCCACTGCTGAAGCCACAAATCAGAGCACATGTGCTTCTTATAAATGATCCTTCACTTCCATTTCTTTTAAAATTACAGATTCAACTGCTGGGGCCACACTTTATTTGCCACCCACTCCACCCTCTCCTGGTGGATGAGGAAAGGGACTCAGAAGAAGGAACCTCAGGCAGAAATCAGGTCACCAACCAGAGTGTACCTTGTGCTCCTATCAGATATGTTTGCACTGTTGATTGGTTTGGCTTGTTTTTCTTGTTAGAAGGGAAGACTCAGTGGGGTAGGGGTGAGCATATCAATGAAGGGCTACAATGCAAAAACAAAAGAGGGGCAGCGAGGTAGTTCAGTAGCTTGAGAGCCAGGCTTAGAGATGGGAGAAATCTGATCTCAGTTGACTTCCTAGCTGTGTGACCTGGGAAAGTCACTTAACACCCATTGCCTAGTCCTTACCACTATTCTGCCCTGGAACCAATTCATGGTGTTGATTCTAAGCCAGAAGGTAAGGGTTTTTTTTTTTAATCATATAAAAACTGTACAGAGGAAAGAGGGAGAAATCAACTTGCTCTTGAGGCAACCAACTCAGAAAAGGGTACAGATTAGTGAAGCAACAGGAGAAAGTAATTCTAGCCCCCAAGAAGACAAGAAGTTTGATTCTCCATGAAGAGAATGTAAGGACTGAGGTTTGTTCAAACTTCACAGTTCTCCTAAAGCACGCACGGTAGGGCCTCATAGGTCCACTGCCCACAGTAGGGAGCTTAATAATGTTTGTGATAGCGGCAGCTGCCTCAGCCTAAGAGCAAGACACACAGAACTCACACCTGCAACCAATTCAATTCAACAAACAATTCACAGGCATGAAAGCACCCAATGCTTGAGAGACAAAGAGACAGACACAAGATGAACCAATTTCTTTCCTTAAAGAGCTTCCATTCTACCAGGACAAGATCAACAGACACTGGGAAGAGGAGGAGGTGAGGTAGGTCCTTGAGTCCCTGAAAAGAGCAAAGTCTTCTCATTCTCCCAATATGTACCCAGAGAGTAGCAACCTCTGAAAATATCTCTGAGGATGGATTAGTGTTAGTACACTGCAGCCCACTAGAGCAGAGGTCCACAGCATCCAGTTGCAAGTCCACTGGCTGAGAATGGAATCAGGTTTGTGGGCAGAAACCGATATGCCATTAACTAAGCCACTGAGAGACAAATCAAGTAACTTTGATTTAATTAGTACCTAAATCTAACCGCTAAACAAAACAAGCCAAGAAGCTTCTCAACTCTGGGGACAAAACTGAATGAAGAGAGATGAAGGTTTGACTCTGGCCTCCCATTTTCTTAAAAAAAAAAAAGTTTTATTGGTGCCTTAAAAAACCAACCAACCAACCTTTATTTTCTATCTTAGCAACAACTCTAAGACAGAAGGGCAATGGCTAGGCAAATAGGGTTAAGTGATTTGTCCAGGGTCACACAGCTAGGAAGTGTCTGAGGCCACATTTGAAAGCAGGTCCTCCTGACTCCAGGTTTGGCACTCCAACCATTGTGCCATTTAACTGTCCCTTGCCTTTTGTTTCATCATCATAGTCAATCCTGGAGATACTTCCTCCACCCCTAACCTACCTCGCCAAAACTAGAACTAAACCTCCCTCGTAACAAAGGAAAACCTCTGATACTATGACCTGGCTGGATCCCTGAGCAGCACTGGCAGTTGTCACTGAGAACAAGAGCCCTATATGGTAGACCGGAGTGTCAGCATGGAGCCAGCATTTCACAAAGGAGACCTTCTGTTTTTAACAAATTTCTAGGAAGATCCCATTAGAATTGGTGAAATAGTTGTTTTAAAAGTTTCTAAAAGGAAGAGATATTCCCATATTCGCAGAGTCATCAAAGTTCACAAAAAAGACAATGGAAATGTCAAATTTCTAACTGAAGGAGATAACATTGAAGTTGATAGAGGTTTGTATAAAGAAGGTCAAAACTGGATAGAAAAGAAGGATGTTGTAGGAAGAGCAAGAAGGTTTTTGCCATATGCTGGGATGAATGATCATCTAAAATTCAAGTATGCTCTTTTTGGCTATAATGGGTGCAATATATGTTACTAAAACATGAATCCTAAAACGAGAAGCAATTTCTGGGACTGGACCAAAAAGAATCCTATTGAAGAAAGAAAAACGAATGTATTTGAAATCTTCTACTTTCTATATAAAAGAAAATAATGTGTAAGATTTGGGGTTTTTTTGTCTTATCCAAATAAATGATTCATCAGTTTAAAAAAAAGCCTCCCTCTGCTAAGAAAAGGGTAGCCCTGGGGGTAGCTGGATGGCTCAGTTGATTGAGAGCCGGGCCTAGAAATAGGAGGTCCTAGGTTTATATCTGGCCTCAGATACTTCTCAGATGTGTGACCCTGGGCAAGTCACTTAACCCCCATTGCCTAGTCCTTACTGCTCTTCTGCTTTAGAACCAATACACAGTATTGATTCTAAGATGGAAGGTAAGGGTTTTAAGGGGAAAAAAAAAGGATAGCCCATCTCATGATCTGCTCTCCTAAACCTTTGCCACCTTCCAATTAACTCAGCCTACCATCTTTTAAAGTGCTCTTTTCATTTACATTATTGCCTTCTTGTCAATTGTTCCTCTAGTTCTGCTAACTTCATTTTGCTTCAGTTCATACACATCTTCCCAGGTTTCCCTGAACCCCTTATATTCAGTCTGTCTTATTGCACAGTAACATTCTATAATATTCCTAATACCACAATTGGTTTAACCACTGCTATGAATATTTAGGCATACATTTTTGTTTCTTTGACCTCCTTGGGGTATATGCCCAGTAGTGAGGTAGATGGGTCAAAGTGCATGAACTATTTGATTCTTCCATGGGGGGGGGGTGGCATCTTTGCTGATCTTCAGGATGGAAGGTAAAACCTCAGAGTGGCTTAATTTGCAATCTTGTCAGTGATTTGAATTATTCTCATTTGGCTATAGTTGTGCATTTCTTCTTTTGAAAACTATTCACATCTTTGAGCTACTTATCAATTGAGGAATAGTTTTTTGGCATATAATGTGGCAGTTCCCTATATGTCTTGGATGTCAGACCTGTCTGTGATATTTATTACAAGGATTTTTCTCCAGGCTGCAATTTCTCTTATCTGATATGCATTGCTTTTGTTTATATAAAAGCTTAATTTTTGTAATCAAAATTTAAAAATAAGTTCTAACCCTTTGGTTAAGAATTTTCTCCTTAATCATATTTATGAAAGGTACCTCCTTCTGTTCTCAAAAATTTTTTTAACCCTTACCTTCTGCCTTAGAATCAATACTAAGTTTTGCTCCCAAGGCAAAAGAGTAGGATGGGCTAGGCAATGGGGGTTATAAGTCTTGCCCAAGGTTACACAGCTAGGAAGAATCCAAGGCCAGTTTTGAACCCAGGACCTCCCATTGCTAAACCTAGCTCTTTATCTACTAAGCCACCCAGTTCACTCTGTTCTCTAATATTTAAAAATGTGATCTTTTATCTATTATCTATAATGATCTAACATATCTATTGGGAGTTTATTGTGGCATGTGCCATAAAATACTAGTGGCCTCCTCTTTTCAAAAAAAGTATTGGTTTAGGATCAAACTGTATCTGCATTTCTATTCCCATGGTTCTTTCTCTCAATGTGGTTAGCATTCTTTCCCATAAGACCTTCAGGAGTGTCCTGGCTTGTTGCATTGCTACTAGTAGTAAAGTCCATTACATTGGATTGTTCTACAGTGTTTTACTTTCTGGGTACAATGTTCTCCTGGTTCTGCTCATTTCACTCTCAAACTGTATCTGATTCTCATTCTGCACCCCCTAACTTTTTGCTCTCATTCTTGTCACTAGGTGAAGCTCCTGCACCAGTGTGGTAAGATTTGGAGTTTATTCAGAGATGAAAAGAAATTCTTCACTCTAATGGAAAGAGTCTCATTTGATATTTACTGCCATGCCTGTGCAGGAATGGGTCATATCCCTAACTTAATAACCAACCCCACTGCCCAGAGGATCAAGGTCAACCTCCCCTGCCTGGTATTCAAGGCTTTCCATGATCTACCCAAACTTCCCTTTCTAGCCTTATTTCCCATGACTGACCAACTACTTGCTCAAGCCAGCCTTCTCTCTTCACCAACTCCTGCCCATGAAATATTAACCTTGACCTCTGTGTTTCTGCTAACACTGTGCCAGCCAGGAATGCCCTCCCTGCCCCTTCCCCAATCTGATACCCACCAATTCAAGCCATGGGAACTGAATTTATGTGGAAGATTTGCTGACTACATACTCCAGATTTGCCATCCAATCTTGGGCTGTACTCCTAGGGGCACAATACCCAGAAGGACAGGACTGTCCTCTGCCCTGACCAGGCCACATCTAAAGCACTATGTTTGGTTCTAGCCATCACATTTGGGGCAGGGGTGGGGGTGGGGGTGGAGGTGGGGGGATATTGACAAGAAGTGAGTTTAGAGGACAGTGACCAGGGTAGAGAAGAAAGCTTTGAATCTTGGTCACATAGCCAATATCTGAAAGCCCTGAGGCTGCTTAGCCTGGAAGAGAGAAGACCACAGTCCTCAATTAGCTGATGTTCCACCAAGGGGAAGGAGGAATAAGACCTCTCTTGCTTGACTCCAAAGGGCAGAAGTCAGAACAGAGTGTAAAAGGACAATTCTGGCTCACATGAAGGAAGAGAATACCAACTAGCAAAGCTGCAAAATGGTGAAAGTGGTGAGATGCTGAGTTCTCTGCCCCTCAGGATGATAAAAGAAAGGCTGGATGCTAACTTGGGGATAGTCAGAAGAAATTCATGCATCAGGTAGGGAGTTGGGCTATATAAAATCTGAGGCCTCTTCTACCTACAAAATTCTGATGCTAAGGTTCTCCATCACACCTCTTCCTCCATCTTTCCCTGAGTATTATCCAACATAGAAACTGCTCTCTTCTCTGAAGTCTTCCTGTATAACACATCTACTTATTTTACATGGCATTTTGGAGAAGTTTTGCATGTGTGTCTGTATTTTCTCTCCCAAAGAGGGGCAAGAGTTGGACCTAAAACTTCTCTGCCCCTCAGAGAAGGCCTCGTGCGGAGCTGGTCATACAAAGGGTCCCCAATAAATGTCTTTTGCTTGACTAGTCAGAGAGGATTGGGAGGGGCATAGGGAGCCACTCTACCTCCTATCAAATAAGGATTCTCGATGTACCGTTGAGCTACATAGTTCTCCACCGGGATGTCATCTTTCTGGTCATCGGAGCGGCCCACATCCTGACAGACACAAAGCCCCAACTTCTGTTTCCTTCGTGACCAGCACAAGCTAGGAGAGATATGATGGGGAACTCCCTGTCCCACCCCTGGGCTTCCCTTTCAAGCCCATCTTCCCCCCACCAGCCTCCATACACACATCTTCCATTGGGGTTGTTGCAATTCCAGGCTGGCTGCAGCTCCTGGCTGAGGGGCTTCTTGGCAACAGCGCCCTGTTGGCACCACGCTGGGAGTCAGGGGCACTCCCACACATATGGTAGCCTTGCTGCTCCTCCCTGACCCGGGATGCCAGTCCTTGCTAGCTTCAGTTTTCACTACTGCTCCCTGCCCAACCCAACCTCCCAGAAAAGGACCAAGAGGGCAGTCTTGCTATATCACAGGGAAGGAACCTTAGAAACCATATACTCCAACCCCTTCATTTGACAGAGGGGTGAACTGAAACCCAGAAAGGTACAGAGATTTGCCAAAGGTCACGAAGGATATCAGTGGAAGAGCTAGAAACAGTGGTGGTCCTCTGGCCCGGGTCTCTCTGTCCAGAGTGGGAGTAAAAAGTGAAAGAATGAGCTTTCAGGGCCCCAGAAATAAAGGTGAAGATTTTGTCCGAAGCAAACAGCTGGGTCAAGGTCATCAAGCCAGGAAGTAAGGAGTGAAATGCCCTTTCATTTGCAGGAATTGAGACTGGTGATAGGGGAAAGAAGAAGAAGAGAATCTCACCTTTCTCCAGTCCATGATGTCTTTAAGCTTCCGGAAAAGGAAAATGCCTTTGCCCTGGGACCTGGCCACCTATAAGGGGGAAAAGGTAGAGGAAGGAAATAACAGAAAAGATTAGAAGTGGAAGGGTGTCTATAAGAATGTTCAGAATGTGTGTTGATTCTAAGACAGAAGGTAAGTATTAAAAGAATTTATCAAAAACAAAAAGGAATATATAGTACTATCTGCCACTAAGTCCTAAGGACCATGAAGCCTTCCAATCTGCATTTGAAATTTTCTATTTATAGTCTCTTCCCAATTTGAACATGAACTTTTGAGAGCAAGGAATATCTTACTTTTCTATTTGTATTCCTGGAGCTTAGCACAGTACTTTGTACATTAAAAAAACAAACAAACTATAGAGATCCTGCTCTATAACCAGAGACTTATCTGAGTGGCCTAGGGTGGTCATTGGATGTAAAGAACGAAACAGATTGGAAGCACGGCTTGTTAGCTCATAATGCTCCAAGGTATACTGGAGTCATCAATTTATTATAAAGGAAATTAAAGATCCCCTTTCCCCAAAAGCCCAAGAAAGTTTCCCACAGTTACAGAGAACAGAATTTTTACTATAGCCAAAACAAAAGCCTTAGAAGCCTCCAGGTGTAGATAAAAAACCTATGCTAAACTATCAACTATGTTTTATCTTTAAGTGGACCCTGGGACATCTCGTTAGGCTGGAAAGCCCCTGAAGTTCTCAGCCTTGACGGTATTAAACAATTTTTTGAGCCTCATTATTTTACTTTAATTCTGGGCAAAATGCCCTGCCAAGGGTTTGACCTTGGCCATACCAGGCAGCTACATTCTTGGTCAAAGGGGAACAGTGTTAGCCCTGCTCCTACTGGATTGCTGAGAGCCCAAAGCTTTTTACTATAATACTATAATGCATTTTAAAGGAAGGTGAGAATTATGAAAGGAATCAAAAAAGGAATCTCAGATTTTTATCTTAGATAGCCCACTCCGTCTCATACTTGAAAGGGAGAAAAGCTAATACACGGCTCTGTCAGTCTGTATTGATCTTTTGAGGGGGTCCAGATAAAAATATCTACTTGAGATTTTAATTTCTCTTAATAGCTCCCAACAACAAACAAAACTTTAAAATACCCTTTTCATTTATTTATTTTTTTTAGAAGCCCTTACCTTCTGTCTTAGAATCAATATTATGTATTGGTTCCAAGACAGAAGAGTGATAAGGCCTAGGCATTGGGGGTTAAGTGAGTTGCCCAAGGTCAAGCAGCTAGGAAGTATCCGAAGCCAGATTTAAACCCAGGACTTCCTATATATGGGCCTGGCTCTCAATCCACTGAGCCATCTAGCTGTCCCTTTTTTAATTTATTTATTCATTCATTCATATATGAATGTGTATACATCTTACTAGTGATGCATGCAAGTCAATGTGTATACATATATTTGTGTGTGTATGTATATAAATATACACACATCTTCCTCCTCCCAACCCAAGCCCACCTGCCATGCTGGCCTGAGGCCTTTAGAAGCTAGAACCCTGAGCAAGCCCCTGGGCTCCTGCCTTGAGTTACATAAGCACTTTTGTCCCCACTTCTCTCCCTCAATGGATTGTCATGTAGAAAGTGCTACAGAAACAGAATCTGTGATTAGCAGTCAGTGCTCTATTACCCAAACAGCACTCAATCCACTTCTAATGTCTTTGAAATTCATGACATGATTATTTTTTGGCAACCAATTCACTAAATAAAGTTTCCTCTTAAAATGTGTTTGCAATCCCTGAACTCAAATCAATGGCTGTGGTCTGTGGGGAGTGGGATGGAGGGAGATGAAATCATTCAGAATAACAGCTGGATTTAAACAGCTGTCCTGAAAAATTCATATTACTGTCATTAAGGGCACCCAGGGCTGGGCTTTTCCAAGGCTCCAGATGTCATTCCGTGCCCTTTATTAACAATAATCACTCACATGTGTGCAGCACTTGATGGTTACACAGCCCCATCCAATGTCTTATTTGATCCTCATGACCACCCTGGGAGGAGGAGGAGAATGCAGGTTTATTTCCCCCATTTTAGAAGGGAAGGCTGCGCAGCGAGCTCAGGGAAGGTCACATTGCTTATAAATTTCAAAGGCTGCTCAAAGCCAGGGCTTCTAACTCTGAGTCCAGTGCCAAAACCCAGGGTGGCCTTATTAAAGGGGGTTTTCCTGTTCTTTGGACAGGAAATGGGTATCGTGGTAGAATACACTTGAGAAAACAGAATGATACCCTGGATCATTATAACTTCATATTAGTCCATTAACAATACATCACACTATACCAGGGGTAAGGGACACAAAGACAAATGACAAAACAGTCCTGGCCCTCGAGGACCTTCTATTCTAACAAAGAAAGCCATCTTTACATATATGATTACATACAAAATACACACAAAATGAAAACTAGTAGGATGGTGAATCAGGAAAGACTTCCTGTAGAGGGCAGCCCTTGAGCTGAGTCTAGAAGGGAATCAGGAATTCCAACAAGAGAAAGTAAGGATGGAGGGCATTCAGGGAGAGGAAGGGTTGAAGAGCTACCAGGGCAAAGCAATTTGAAGTGTATAACAGCAAGTAGGTATGGCCTGCCCGTAAGGATATGATGAGCCTATACAAGTAGGATGGGGTTAAATAGTAAAGAGACTGAGAAGTCCAACAGACACATTTATATGAGATCCTAGAGATAAGAGGGTTTTACTTAATAGGGGAGTGACATGGTTAGATCTATATTTTAGAAAAATTCCTTTCACACCTATATGGAGAATGGACTTGAGCGAGGGGAGTAGAAAAGTTGAGACCTTAATGAGAATGGTACTGAAATAATTGTTCCAGTGTGTGGTCACAAGGGCCTAAAATGGGAAGGAGCATGTAGGGATGACTGTGTGATTGGAAAACAGAGGACATATAGGTATGTGATTTAGGCATAAAGGGTGATTGCATAAACAAATTAGGAGAGTGTGGGATAGCTTATCTGTCGGATCTATAGATAAGGGAAAAGTTTATAACCAAAAAAAAGAAGAGAATATTATAAGATATAAAATGAATAATTTTTATTCCTTTAAATTAAAAGCTTTTTGTACAAACAAAATAAATGGAACCAAGATTAGAAGGAAAATAATAAACTGGGAAGAATTTTTTATAGCAAATTTCTCTGATAAAAGCCTAATTTCTCAAATATGTAGAGAACTGAGTTAAATTTATAAGAATAAAGGTTATTCCCCAATTGACAAATGGTCAAAGGATATGAATAAGCAGTTTTCAGATGAGGAAGTCAAAGCTATCTATACTCATATAAAAATGTTCTAAATCACTACTGATTAGAGAAATATAAATTAAAACAACTCTGAGGTACCACCTCACACTTATTAGACTGGCAAATATGACAGTAAAGGAAAGTGATAAATGTTGGAGGGGTGTGTCAAAATTGACACTAATGCACTGTTGGTGGAGTTCTGAACTGATCCAACCATTCTGGAAAGCAATTTGGAACCATGCCCAAAGGGCCATAAAATTGAGCATACTCTGATCTAGTACCACTACTGGTTCTATAGTCCAAAGAGGTTTGTTTTTTTTTTAAAGTGGGGTGTAGGGAGGATCTTTATGTACAAAAATATATACAGCAGCAATACTGAATGATGATCATCTGTGAAAGACTTGTCTATTCTTAGTATTACAATGATCTAGACAATTTTGAAGGATTTATGCCAAAGAATGCTCTCCATCTCCAGAGAAAGGACTGATGGAGCCTGAATGCATATTGAAGAGTACTATTTTTCACTTTATTCCATTTGTGTTTTTATTTTTGGATTTTGGTTTTATCTGAGTATTCTCTCACAACAATGACCAATATAGAAAAATGTTTGGCAAGATCATACATGGATACCTGGATCAAATTGCTTACCATTGCAGGGGGTGGTGGTGGAAGAGGAAGACAATTTGGATCTTATAATTTGGGAAAATGTCTGTTGAAAATTGTTATAATATCTAATTGAGAAAATAGATTAAAAGAATTAATATTTTTAAAAGGATATATATAGAGGGGTTAATCTTTTTGAGATAGGACATTTCATCATTAGAGAATAAAGACAAAATTGGAGGAATGGCAGAATGATGTCAAGACATGACAAAAAGAGAGAGGTAAAAAAAGGGAGCTCTAGGCAATGATCTTAATTTTCTCAGTACAATATGAAATAAGGTCCTCAGCTGAAAGGGTAGGTAGAGGGGTGCTTTGGGAGGATTAAGGAGAGAAGTCAAGGTTTGGAACAGTGACTATAAAAAATAGAATAAAGAATCAATTATCAGAGAGAAATAAAAGGATTACTTTGCTACAATGTGGATCCAGTTGAAATTATTTAACAGAAATTTGTAGTGGACCCAGTCATTATAGTTAATTGGCTTCCATCAGTTTTGTTCAGTAGCTTGTGAGTAGAAGAGACAAATCAGGGAAGTAATCCAGGATTGGGGTTTAATAAGACAAGGGTACAAGAGATTCAAGAGTATAAAATAGAATAGGGTTGAACTGGTTTATTAGCAAGTCCATCTTGGGAAGGGAAGAGAATGTATCTAGAGCAGGAGTGATGATGGCATGGAGGGATAGAGGTTGTGGTGGTCACCACAATAATGATGGATGCTATAGGTTTATGAAGAATAAGGCATAGATAGAGACAGAATGACTATTTGAGACCAGATAAGGGAATTTCAGGATTTTTGATTAGGGGGATAAACTTCTTAAGGGTAATGCCAAGGTGGAATAAGTAGAGAAGCTAGTTGTGAGAGTTGAGCTGACTGATGAACTAGAATGTCAGAATATTTGAGGGAACATCTCTCTACATGTATGTTAATATATAGTCTGGTGTGAAGGGGAGAATTGAGATGGAGAGGGAAATAATGCATTGAACTCATTAAGTGGGGGAAGTAGGGAACATCCTAAGAGTCATCAATTAACAGCCAACAGGATCTGAATTGGATGGTAAATTTGGATAGAGTAAACATCAAAGAAGAAGTTACATAGTGATAGTGGTAGAGGGAGCATTTGGAAGTAGCAAGAGGTGTTCAAACTTCCTCTCTAGGACCAGTGAGTCACTGGGGGAATTGGGAGGGGTTCAGTCAGCAAAAGAAGGGACATCTTGCAAGGCAGAAGAAGGCCCATAAGAGGAAGAAGTCTAGAATGAAGGAAGTTTATTCATCACAGATCTAGGAAGTCCAGAAGGCACAGTGTAAGTGGGAAGGCAGAGATGGAGAGGGACACCGTGGAAATAGGGTTGAGCGGGAAAAACACGAGAGAGTGGGTAGCAAGGGGTTTGCTCTTCCAAAGTAGGAAATCCAAGCTCACAGGGATGAAGTAAAAGAGTTCGGGTGAGAGTTTGCCAACTATTGGAGAATGAAAAAGAGTTCACGGATGGGAGGAACTCTGCTGATAAAGGCAGATGAGCAGAATGTTCCAGGTCTCTCCCAATTTGATACTGACATTTCATGAACGTTTAAAACACAGAATATCAGAGCATCCTTAGAGATCATCTAGAACAAACCCTCTATTTGACTCTAGCTCCTCTCACGTTCATATACAAGCCTGTTCCTGGAAACAACCCAGAGAAGGAAATGTCTTTCTCTAGTCACCCGGCTAATCATGGGGGGGGGGGGTCTGGGACTCCAGGGTCGCTTCCTTTCTACCAGCCTCTCACAGTGAACTTGTAACTACAAACCACAACCTTCTAGCTGAGAGGTGAAGGAAGCCTCTCCCACAATCCTCTTCTCCTAACAGTCTAACCCCTCCTCTTAATGATATTCTTTTTATTGCTGCTAATTGAGGATGCCAGAATCAGTCTAATATGTGGTTTCTGGTTACCAATTAGCACAAATTACCCTTTGTCAACGTGGATAATCGCTAGTTGGAATCCTCGAGGCCTCAGGTTCCAGTGCTCATTTGCATAATTACTTACTGACGGCTCAGAATACAGCTTCGCCCCGGAAGCCCCAGCCCTCGCGAGCTCTCTTCTAACTCCTAAAGCTGGTCACCCAGTTCCCAATCCACCCCCTTTCGGATCACTGTTCCCCTCATTTGTTCCAGACTCCTCATCGCCTACCAATTAACGTCTAAACCCTTCCCGGGCTGCCCCCTCCCCCACCTTCTCTTTCAGCCAGGAGCAGTACAGGGAGCTTCAAAGGAGATAAAGGCTACCGAGCACTCGGCAAACCTAGAACAATGCGGGTTGTTATTCTTTGTTAGCCTCCAGGCTCGTGATAATTTTATTCCCGGAAGGAACCTTCAGGGCGCTCCGGATTTACAGAGCAGAACGGACGTTTAACTGGAAGGGGAATGATTGCAAACACACTTCAAGGCTTCACTTGCATTATCAACACTTTCCTAAATCTAATAAACAAATACTAAGCTAATAAACAAAACAATAATCAAGTCCCAGTAGGTAGACGGTGGATTCCGAGGTGTCGAAGCTCCCACAGAAAACTGCTGTCTTCACCACACCTCGCTTTCCCGCCTCTCTC
>NC_058131.1:334841417-334895841 GCF_016433145.1 Gracilinanus agilis | reverse complement strand
AAGAAGGAAGGAAGGAAGGAAGGAAGGAAGGAAGGAAGGAAGGAAGGAAGGAAGGAAGGAAGGAAGGAAGGAAGGAAGGAAGGAAGGAAGGAATTCTGATTTAGGAAGGGTATTAAGCAGTTGCTACCTCCATCCCCATCATTCCCACCCAGCTCCCTTCCTATACCCAAATAGCTAGCAGAAGGTCACCTACTATTCAGCACCTGAAACCCCTGGAGTTTAGGACTCTCTTTTCCCCATTTGCCTCTGGCTGTGCTACTCTTAAATTACCCCCTCTGGCCAATCTGAGACCTGCCATCTGGTAACAATCCAATTCAAAGCAAGACTGAGGAGCCTGTTACCTGAGATCCACCATCCTGAGACCTCGACTGGCTACAAAGAATACTCTTCATACAAGATTTATGCACATAGCCTGCCTCTTTCTCTCTTAGCTGAGGCTATTAGTTTATCACAAATCACTCATTCATTGGGCAAGGGATAAATGAATACAAAATAACATTTGATAAACCTTTATATTTTCTTTGAACCTTGAAAGTAACCTGACTCCACTCCATCTCAGTCTCTCTGCAACAAGGGGATAAGTGAGAATGGTGGGGAAGGATTAAGAGAGGGAAGCTACATTGCCCTTCTTTCTGCACTCTCTAGGCCAGGAAGAGTATCCTTGTTGCTCCTCATACAAGACCCTCCATCTCCTGTCTCTGTGCCACTGCAAGGGCTGTCTCCCAATGCCTAGAATGTAGTCCCTTCCCACCTCCAGCTCTTGGAATCCATAGTTTCTTTCAAGACCCAGCATAAGCAACACCTCCTACATAAGGCATCTGTACTGCCGATTGCCTTCTCTTACTGGATAGTCTCTTCTCTCTGGGTTTTTTGTGACATTATTCTCTACTAATTCTCCCATCCAACACATCCTTTTCTGTTGGCTTTGGATATCATGCCCCCTAACTGTGAGTGCTCCTTATTATCTATCCTAGGCTCTTTCCTCTTTTTCCTCTACACTCTCTTACTCACTGGCCTCATCAGCTCCCATGAGTTTAACTATCATATCTATACAGCTGACTCACAAATCTACATGTCCAATCTCAGCCTATCTCTGTGGATGTTGGATTATGTCCTATATTACCTACTGCTCATTGGACATTTTGAAATGGATGCCCCAGAGATCTTAAAACTCAACATGTTCAAAACAGAGGAGATTATCTTTCCCAAAAATTCTACCCCTATTCAAAACTTCCCTATTTCTGTTGGAATTATCACTATTCTTCTAGTCTCTCAGCTTTATAAGCTGGGTGTTACTTTCAATGCCTCACTCACTTAGGAATCAGCCTACATATTCAATCAATTGCTAAAATTTTGCTGTTTCCACCTCCACAACATTTCTCATACCCAACCTCTCCTCTCTACTTACACAGTTAGCACCTTAGTGTGAGCCTTCATCATCTCTAACGTAGGCTATTGCAATAGTCTCCTTGCCTCATCTCTTCCCACTCTGATCTATCCTCTATACAACGAGCAAAGCAGGTTTAAATGGTTTTCCTTAAACAAAGATCTAATCATGTTATTCTCCTTCTCAATAAATTCCAATAGATTCCTATTGCCTGTAGGAGAAAATATAAACTCTTCTGTCCCCTTATGCCCAAAGCACTCAGCCTTTGTCTGTGGGTCCCTGGCTTTTTATAGGCAAATGTTTAATTTGTCTTGAACAAACCAGTACTTCCCAGCTATTTCTGAAGCATGTCCATATTCCCCTGACTTCTAGCTACCCTTTTTTGTTGTCTTCTCCAGTATGAATGGGAGAACTTGTGGTCAGGGACTCTCTTACTTCCCTGGATTTATATCTCTAATATTTAGCAAAAGTATAGGGGGCAGCTGGGTAGCTCAGTGGAGTGAGAGTCAGGCCTAGAGACAGGAGGTCCTAGGTTCAAACCCGGCCTCAGCCACTTCCCAGCTGTGTGACCCTGGGCAAGTCACTTGACCCCCATTGCCCACCCTTACCAATCTTCCACCTATGAGACAATACACCGAAGTACAAGGATTTGGAAAAAAAAAAAGTACATTAGTAAGCTCGTAGCAAATGCTTTATTATTCATTCCCCCATTCTAGCCTAATCAAAGCAGCAAGGTAACCGGAAGGAGAGACAGCAGGCAGCATGTGCCAGTCAAGTCAAACAAATATTACCACTTTAACTAACAGCTCCTTCCCCGAAGCCTGATGGAGACGGCCTAAGACTCTGTACTCAAAGAGCTCCAAGAAGAGGAGCAGCAACCCCTCCCCACACCTCCAGACCACAAGGGCTGCCTCCAACCCAGCCCTCAAAGTCATCCGAGGAAGCAACCCCTATAAAGACGTGGCCTGGTGAATGCCTCTGTAGGTGCCAAAGCCCCCACTTCTGGAGACCCAGAAACAAAAAGTTCTCCACGCCAAAGTCCTTGACCCTGTCACATGATTCAAGATCAGAAACAGATAAGATTTTATTAGTGGAAATAACACCAAAGAAGTTTTATTGATCTCCTTCAAACATTAGTGCCTTCCTCCCTGCAAAGCTATCTTTTTGCTGCTCCACCCTAAAGACCAGTGGTTCCCAAACTTTTTTGGCCTACCACCCCCTTTCCAGAAAAAAATATTACTTAGCGCCCCCTGGAAATTATGAAACTATTTATTGAACTCAGAATAGAATGTAATACAAAAAAAGTGTGGCCATCACCGTCTCCCTGGGTCGCTGCAGTACCCACCAGGGGGCGGTAGCGCCCACTTTGGGAATCACTGCTAAAGACCATGAACCCTTCCCTTCTGACTATGGCTGGAATTTTCTGTGTTGTCTCCCCCAATAAAATAGGAGCTCTTTGGGAGCAAGATCTAGCTGAGATTTTCTATTCGTAACCCAAGCTCTTAGCACAGTGCTTTGTATATAGTAATAAATGCTTTTTCATTCATTCACTCACAAGCTGGTCTCAATCCATCTTTCTGGCTTAATTCTACCTTACTTCCCTCCCCAAATTCTACAGTCCAGACAAACTGACTTCAACTTATCTCTTGCATATTGCACCCCATTACCATCTATCTCCGTGTGTGTGTTAGTGATACCCCATGCCTGGAATCCACTCTCTTCTTACTTCTGCCTTAAAGAATACTTCACTTCCCCTAAGAGTCTATTCAAGCACCACCTTCTCTCTATGAAAGTTTTATTGGTCCCTTTCAATCTCTGGTGTCCTTTCCCCCCCATAATTATGTTGTATATAACTACCTAGTATTTATTTTGTATTTGTATTGCTGTCGTTTAGTCATTTTTCAGTTGTGTCTGACTCTTTGTGACCCCATTGGGGTTCTCTTTTTTTATTCATTTATTTTAAAAATAGTTTTCTATGTTTCCATGATTCATTTTCTTCCCCTCCCTCTTTCCTCCCCCCTCCCAGAACCGACAAGCAATTCCCCTGGGTTGCTGAACAAATGTTGTCACTTGATACCTATTTCCATATTATTCATTTTTGCAATAGAGCAATCTTTTATAACCAAAACTCCAATTCATATACCCATATATATGAGTGATAAGTGATAAGTCATGTTTTCCTTTTGGGTTTCTATTCCTGTAGTTCTTTCTCTCAATGTAGATGGCATTCTTTCTGATAAGTCCTTCAGGAGTGTCCTGGATTATTGGGTTGCTACTAGTAGTTAAGTCCCATTGGGGTTATCTTGGCAGAGATAATAGAATAGTTTGCCATTTCTTTCTCCAGCTCATTTTCCACATGAGGAAACTGAGGCAAACAGGGTTAAGTGGCTTGCCCGGGGTCACAGAGCTAGTAAGTGTCTGAGGTCAGATTTGAACTCAAGAACATGAGTTTTCCTGACTCAGCCCTATTATTCACTGCATCATCTAGCTGCCCTTATTAGTACTAGTGGCCCATTATTATGCCATAGTGAGGGAAGGAAGGAATAATAAGCTATAGCTAGAGTTGGCATTTGCCCTTCATGAATTCCAAAAATGGAATGAGCTCCTTAGCACTGAGAATAGTCATAATCCAAATGGTAAAGCCAGAAGGGACCTTAGGGATCATTTAGTCCAGTCTCTTCATTTTATAGAACAAGAAACAGAGGCATAGAGAGAGAAGTACCTTGCCCAAGATCACTCAGCAGCATAAGTATTTACACATAAAAACAAACATTCCATGGGGGCAGCTGGGTAGCTCAGTGGATTGAGAGTCAGGCCTAGAGACGGAAGGTCCTAAGTTCAAATCCGGCCTCAGACACTTCACAGCTGTGTGACCCTGGGCAAGTCACTTGACCCCCATTGCCCACCCTTACCACTCTTCCACCAAGGAGCCAATGCACAGAAGTTAAGGGTTTGAAAAAAAAAAACATTCCAAATCCAGTGCTTCTCCTACTCTGCTATAAACAGATCCTACTCATTTTGACATTTTATAACATACTGTCTTGTACGTCTTGCCACCACCATCAACCATCCACCAAGACATCCTCAGGAATACCCAAAGGGAGAGGCACCTTCTTTTTGTCTCCCTCATAGTGTTAATCATAGTGTTGGGCAAATAGCAAGTACCTACTAATATTATGGGATGCAGAGCTAGAAGGACTCCTGGGGATCATGTTTTCCTACATCTTCACTTTACAGAGGAGTAAACTGAGGCCAAAGAAATGACTGGCCTAAGGTCATAAAAGTATTAAGCAACAGAGGCTGCTTCGAGCCCAGGGTCTCTACCTCCAAACCTAGAGCTCTCCCCCACCCCTTTTTATTGAATTCCCAAGAAATCAGCTAAGGAGAAGCACAGATATATTATAATCTCACATTATAATAAATATATTCATTATCTTTGAGTCTCACACACTGATTTCTCTGAAGCCCTAGAACCATAGCTTCTAGCTACATGGAGTGGTTGGATGACTGTCCTGGACTCACCGGTTTCATGATCCAAGTGATGCCGGGAGTTTTTCGAAACTCCTCCACAAAGAGATGATAATCAGAAGGCAGTTCAAAGGTCTTGGGGAAGAAGTCACATTTAGCTGCTTCTAGTTTGCCCACCTCTCTTTCCAGCTGCTTCCGAAAGCGTTTCAGGTTCTTCACCATGTAGTTCTTCCTTGTTAGCTGAGGGACCACATAGGGATGGAGGTCAGCCAGTCCCCCCTCCTTGCTGGGAGCCTCGCCATCCAACCTATGCCCCTCACCTCCAGCTCCACATGACCTCACCCCCTCCCAAGCCAATCTGAACCCTTGTGCCCACAGGGTAGGACAAGACCTGTGCTGCTGTGCCCTGTGCCCATGCCCAGCCTATACTGTTGCCTGGAGAAAGCAATTCCCTTCAGCCTAGATATTCCAAAAATTCAATCAATCTGGGAAGAGGAGACTGCCCCAAAAAGAACGACTCTTAATCTTTCTAAGAAGGGCCTGTGGTCAATCACGGGGTGCCCATTAAGCCTCCCCACTTTCCCCAAATGCTTCACCTCGTAATGATTTCTGAAGTGGCTGATTCGTACATGTTCGTCCATATAGGTGTGGTCGAAGTTTTCCCGAAGCCAGCTGACATCACACCAGTAGAAATCCCATTCCCCCTCACTGTAGGGAACACAAGCTTTGGCCACCAAAGGACCCTGAAGGACTTTAGTCACCACTATTGAGAGTGAACAGGGAAAAGCCAGGACCCCATCTTCCTACCCTCTGATTACTGAAGGGACAGGTCACCTGAGAGTCAAGGGGCTAGGAATCAGGGGAACTGGATTTAGGTCCTGACTCTTCCAAGATTCAAACGCAGACCCTCTGACTCCAAATCTAGTATTCTATCTACTTCCAAACATGCCTCCCTATTCAGGTCATGGCTTCCCCATGCTTTAGAGCTGATAAAGGAGAGTTAGCTGGAAAAATAAATCTTTCCTCCCATTCCTCCTGGGAGAGAAAAAAGGAAAAGAAAAATATTCTGGAATTCAGTGAAAAGGTCTCACAGTTAAATGCATTCTCAGATCCCAGATCTATATTCAAAGGAGTTAGATCCATGGGATACAAAAAAAGCAATCTGGAGGGTTCCTACTGCCTCTTTAGGGAGGCAAGTCTAAGATCTCCTGCCAGATTCCTTTTCAGATGGGAGGAACAGCAGAGGTGAGAGTTAGAGGAGGGCAGGAAAGGAGGGTCCTGGCTTTTCCCTGTTCATCCTCAACATTAAAGCTATTGGTGACTTGTCAAAGAGGTGACAGTATCTAGGCTCTTGAACCTTGAGCAAATCACCAACTAAACTGGAAGCTATACCTGAGGTCATAGAGGGAATCAAGACAAAAAGACTCTATAGCACAGTTTGGCTGGAGCAGATTGCTTTCTTCATGGTGAGTTTCAAAATGTGAAGGGTCAAGGGCTACCCCCTCCTCTCCTTAACCAAATGGGAAGCGGGAACCCAAAAGAGAGCAGGATATAGAGCAGAAGAGTGAGGGAAGGGCGATCTTACTCCTTCACTTCCACCCAGCCAGGCCTGCGGCGGAGGACATCCATAAGAGTATTCAGGACTGTGCACTTGAATCGGATACATACTTTCTGGTCCCTAAGAGACAAACCCACATCAAAAATCTCAGAGAGTTAACTGCTTTCCAAGGGAAGTTCCTGGGAGGATAAGAAAAGAAGGCTCTAAGGCTCTTCACTGGGGCTCTCCATCCTTGCTCCCCCCATAGTCTCTGAACCTTTCTTGTAATTCTCTTCTGTCTTCAGAATTTGGAATCTCAAGAACATGAGCTTAGGCAATTTTTTTTAAAGTTAAGGGTGAATGGAAAAAAATGGAAGGCTAAATGGAAAAAAAGACAAAAACCAAACCAACTATGAAGAGAAAACACAAGGGAAGGGAAGTTTAGTGATGTCAATCATGCAAAACATATAACAAAGTATCTCGGGTACAATTTAGAATCCCAGAGTATTGGAGGCTAAAAAGCAATTTCTAAATCATCTCCGTCAACCCCTTCATTTTGTGTTTGTTTTGTTTTTTTATAATTTTTAATATAATTGAGTGTGGAATTTTACCAAAGGTTCTTTCTACATCTAAAAGTAGTTGTGTAAATAGCAATGGAGATGGGACAAAATTATCTCTATTTGAAGATAAACTGATGATTTACTTAGATAACACCAGATGATTAATAAATGCAATATTTAAGATAATTAAGAGTTTCAGAAAACTATTGATACAGTTTAACAATCCTGTGAGGTGAGAATTACTTTTGTCCCAATTTTAGAGATTTAGAAACTGAGAATGCAATGAGATGTCACATGACTTTCCAGAGTCACACAACTAGTAAATGTCTGAGGCAAGATTCAAAGTCAGGGCTTCCTGAATCTAAGTGTTCTATCCACCATGTAAACCTGCCTCTTTCTATGAAAAAAAGATCTACAAAACTCCTTAACAACAAGAAACAGGAATAATGAAAGAAATCTCATTAACAATATTACTAAATGGATGGAATATCAGAGACAAACTACCAAGGTACATGAAGGATTTATATGAATGCAATTACAGATACAGTCAACTTGGTGGGGCCATACCAATACAACAAAAAAAAATATGATACCACTTAGCTATTTTTATAGATTTTTGATATACCAATTAAATTAACAAGGCAACCCCTTCATTTTACAAATTTAAAAAAAAAGGGGGGGGGAACCCTAGTTAGGGAAATGGAATGTATTAGAGATCATGGACTTAAAGTTGGAAGTTCCCGCTGAAATCTTCTAGTTTTGTCTGACTGCCTTATTTTACGAATGAGGAACCAGAGGCCTTGAAAGGTTAAGCCACTTGCCCAAGGTGCACAGTTAATAAGGGTACCTGTAGAATTTGAACCCAAGTCCTCACATTCTTAGGCAATGTTCTTTCCACCATTACTCAGCTGAAATGACTTTGGAACAATTGCAAAAATAAAAAACCATTTTGATCTTCCAGGCACAAGACTTTCCAGCCAGGCAAGCAACTCAAGTTGAACAACACTGAGCCTTGACTTCTCAATTGTAAAATAAGGACTGCAAAACCAGTGCTGTGGATCTCACAGAGTTGGTAGGAGGATCCATTGAGATAACAGGACTGGAAGTGCTTCATAAATGAGTGGAGCCAAGTGTATAGAACTGCTTCTGGCCTTGGAACTTGACAACCAAAGTCCTTTCCTTCTTGTTTCTGTCCAAAGCCCTGGCACTCACCGCTCTTTCACCTTTGGCGCACCATGAATCTTCGAACATAGATTCTGGAATTTAAAAAAAGGAGGCAGGAGATCAGCAGCAATTGTACAGGGCAGGTGCTGGAGGCAGTTGGAACTGCTTGAGATCTTCCTAAGGAGGGCCTTTTCCTTGCAGTTGTACTGAAGGACAGGGAAGAGCCCCATATAGTCTACTAAAGATCAGACCGTTACCAGACAAAGGGCACAGAAGGGGTTGTAAATCTGGTTTCTCTAACTGCAGAGATATGGGACCATGTAGCTCTTGGATCATAAGCCATCACCTGGCTGCAAACCTTGGATCAAGTCCCTTCTCACTGTGCCTCAGCTTCTCCCTTTCTAAAATGGAGAAGTTACAGAAGCCCCAGGGTTAGATAAACCAAATCAACCAATCAATAAGCATTCAATTACTTCCTGGGTGCAAGGCACTGGGTTTACAAAAACAAAACTGCCCATGTCCTTGAAGAACTTACATTTTGTCAGTGAAAAAAAACATGTACACAAATAAGCATAGTATACACACAAAAAAATACAAAGTAATTGGAGAGAGTTAGAGGGATCATATAGAGGGATCAAGAAAAGTCTCCTGTAGGAGGTGGCTCTATAAAAAATTTTTTGAAACCCTTATCTTCCATCTAAGAATCAATACTATGTTTTGGTTCTAAGGCAGTAGAGAAGTAAAGCTAGGCAATTGGAGTTAAATGACTTGCCCAGGGTCATACAGCTAGGAAGTGACTGAGTTCAGGTTTGAACCCAGGATCTCCTATCTAGGCCTGGCTCTCTGTCCACTGAGCCACCTGGCTGCCCCCAGTTTTATTCATCTTAAAAAAAAATCCCCCCCAACTTTATAAAATCAAACAAAGCAAGTATTTCCTTGCTCTCTATGTTTTTAAAGACAGCTAATGCCTTCCAGGCATGGGGAAAGGCATTGGGATAGGAGAGGGAACACTGATAGAGGAACAGAAAGGCAAAGAAGCCAGTTTGGATGTAATTGTGAGAAGGAAAAAGCAAAGTTCAGGCAGGTTGGAGCCAGATAGTGAGGGGATTTAAATACAGAAGGGGTTTATATTTTAACCCAGATACAACAGGGAGCCAGTGGAACTTTCTAAGAAGGGTAGTGGCTTGGGCAGATCCATATTTTCAAAATATCATATTGGTAGCTATGTAGAAAACGAATAAAGAAGAGAATGCCTGGAGGCCTGAAGTAGGAGAGAGGGTGGAGATGATGTAAATGGAGAGATCTTAGGCTCAAAGGATATCAGAGAGATTCCTAGGACTTGGCAACTGTTTTATGAGAGAGAAGGGTTGAAGACCACTCCCAAGTTGCAACTTAAGTTTGACTGGAAGAATTGTGGTAACATCAGTAGAAATAGAGGATTTAAGAAGAAAGTTCTGGGGAGAAAGGTAACAAGTCCTTTTTTTGGATATATTGGGTTTTACCCTGCCCACACCAAGTGCCTGGCTCAGGCTCCCTCCCCCTTCCCCTTGCCCCAGGAGGGGCAAAGCTCTCCCATTGGGCTGCTGGGCAGAGAGGTGGGTGAAGCGAAGAATGTTTTCAGCACCAGTAGAAAGGGGGAGGGAGTGGCCCAGGCACTCCACCCCTCTCCAGCTCTGCCCCCTGTGAGTTGCCCGCCTTACCCACTGTATGCTCCCATTGGCTGCTGGGCAGAGGGGCAGGTGATGTGAAAAAATGTAGTCAGGCTTGGTGGAAAGGGGGAGGGGAGCAGCTCTGATCTGGTCCCTCTGCCTTTCTAGTAACAAGCTCTTGGAGGGTGGGGTCACAAACGCCCACAGAAAGCACTCTGTGTGCCATCTTTGGCACTCATGCCATAAGTTCACCATCACTGGTCTAGGCATCTTCATAGACATGATTACTGAACCCATGTAAGTAGACAAAATCACTGAGAGTAGATATAGAAAGAGAAGAGAATTCAGGACATAACCTAGATAGATAGATAGATACTCAGTTTTAGGGAGTGGGCTATAAATAAGGATCCAGCAATGTAGACTGAAAAGTAAAGGTCAGAAAGACCCAAGAACTATATGGGCGGGGACTCCCAATTTGACAAGAACTATAAGAAAAGCTGGGGGAAAAAAAAACAGTTTGGCAGAAAATGGACTTAGACCTGTACCTCCTTATACTATATACCACGATAAGTTTCTTCATAAAAACATTTTTTCTACGATGAGTTTTAAATAGATACTCAAATATAAATAGTGACATAATTTTTTAATATCAGAGAAGAATGGAAGGAGGTACCTTTCTCAGTGGTGATCATAAAAGAAGTCACAAACAACTTTAAGTATGTAAAATTTAAAACATTTCACACATACAAATCAAGACAACTAAGATAGAAGGGGAAACTATCAACTGGAAAAATGTGTTTATAACAAAAAATCCTGAAAACATGAAATCCAAATATATGACCAAGAGTTATTCCCTCAGAAATAAGTAGTCAAAGAACATGAACAATTTTCAAAAGAACTGCAAGCTATAGACAACTACATGAAAGAATACTATGGGGCAAACTATGTGACTCAGTGGATAGAAAGCCAGGCCCAGAGACAGGAGATTCTGTGTTCAAATGTAACCCCAGAGCCTTCCTAGCTATATAACCCTGGGCAAGTCACTCAACCCCCACTGCCTAGCCCTTTACTGCTCTTCTGCCTTGAAACCAACATATAGTATTGATTCTAAGGTGGAAGGTAAGAGTTGTTTTTTGTTTTTGTTTTTTTAAGAGAGAAACAAACCTACAAATCATTTTAACTAGAGCTGGTTTGGGCTTATCCAATTCAAGCAACCTGGAAACCTGTATAACCTACCAATTTTTCCACTGTGCTCTTTTCCAGTATCTGCCGTGGAAAATCTACAGTCCAGAGGGTGAAAATTCCAGTTCATCCACATAAAAGATGCCATGAAATTAAACTGGTGAGAAGGGAAGGGTTGTCATTCCTTTTTTACCTCTCCAGCTCTCTGCCCTCAGTAACACAACTCAAAAAATATTTATTAAGCACCTATTGTGTGTGTGAAGCCTATTATTCCAAAATGGGCCTGAGTAGGGAGTTTGAGTTTTATTCCTTAGATCCAGGATTGCAGGTGTGATAGTGCAAAAGGTCAATCAGGGATGGAATCCCTGAGAAGACTGGAGCCCAGTGTAGGGACTTGGAACTGGGACTATGCTCTATAGAAACTGAGCTAAACTCCCCAATACTGGTAACACTTCTACTAAACTACTAAACGCAAATTAATTATTGTGATGTAAAAACAAAAAGCATGAACAGACTGTCTTTTTTTTTTTTTTTTAAGAACAGATTAAAAAAATAAAGTGCAAGAATGAGACTAAAAAAATCTTTAGGGCCCCTTTCAGGTTTGATATTATGTGAGTCCATATGGCAAGACTTGGGCCTAGGTTTTGGACAATGAGTTGAAATGGGGCCAATCCGGTAGACAGCAGGTAAATTCAAGGGCTATTCTGTAAGCCCCTCCCACTCCACGGAAAGGTGGGGCTGACAACCTCCTTCGTCCTTAATCCCCACCTCCACATGGCCAAGAGCCCTAGCAATCCAGGTAGCATCCAAGGCACGCCGCTGATTTAGCAGCCCGGTTGCAAAAGGGAAGAATAGCAAAAAGGTTCCTAGAAAGTGATAGAACTCTGAGGGTGGAGTAACACTATAAGTTCCAACCTATTTCGGTGAAGGACATTCCCAAAGCCACCAGAAGAGTCTGTTTCTCTCCTTCCCCCCTTCAGGAGAATGGATGATTCTGGCGGCCCAATGCATTTCGGGACTTGTAGTCTGTTGCCCTCCGTTCCCTTAATTTTCTCCAAGGCGTTCAGGAACATGCGCAGTCCTGGAGGAACTCTCTCCTCTGCCCCCACCCCCAGCCAATGCAGGCGTTCGCGGTCTTTCCGGCAGCTTCCCCTTCCTCTCTAGGGTGGACGGCAGAGCTGTAGCTGGCTCAGCCTTTTCTTACCTTCGGTTTGGACATTGCATCGCCTCCCGGACGTCTGGGGTCCCCACAACCTGCCTGAAAACGGCCACCGCGTCCTTCTCCCGCCTGTGCGTCGCGTTGCCGAAGCAACGCTATGGCCCGCTTCCTCTCTCCACCTCTCCCCCCGCCCATCAAGGGCTGAGCTTGGACGTGATAGGCGGAGCCGAGGGCAGGGGCGGGGCAGACGGTCTATCGCAGTGCGTACCCTGGGGACTCTCCACGTGTGCTCTGGTTTTCCTTGCCTACCCCAGTGCATCCGTGGGTCTGGTGAGCAATTTGCTTTAGTCCGTTGCGAAATTTATTTTCTTTAGGGCACGTGATCTGTAAAATTAAGGACGCTAAGAAAGGGGTAGCGATCTACCCAAAGGCACACCTTTCCAGGACCTAGGATTCACTACTACCTAGGTCCTGAAAACCTCTCCTGATGCTCCTTCCCCACTGCATAGGTAGCACAGCCGTATATGGATTCTTGTGATCAGGGTTCCTGTGGCTCTCAGTCTGGGGATGCTGGGACTTCCAGCTGTCCCAATTTACCCCCCCCCTTTTTTTGTGACTTCCTCACATAGCCTTCCCACTAGAGCCCCTGAGATGGCTCCTCTGCTGAGACATCACTACCTGCCCTCAATAACTCAACTCAAAGAACATTTATTGAGCACCTACTGTGTGTGAAGCACTGTGCCAGACCTTGGTTATACAAAGAGAAATATTCCTGATCTATCTGTACCCTTCAATAAGCTGTGACTAGATTTGGGATAGCCTCCCCAAAGCAGACTGATCATGAGACAGGTTCCTATTACTTCCTCCTCAACTAGAGAGTACCCTTGTTTAGAAGTCAAGAGACCTGAGTTCTAGCTGAGGTTATTACGTGTTGTTTAGAAGTCAAGAGACCTGAGTTTTAGCTGAGGTTATTACGAACTGAATGTGTGCTCTTGAATAAATTACTTCTTAGTGAGTGAGTTTCATTGTCTCCAGCTATAAAACGGTTCTTCTCCTTTGACATTCTGTGAGTCTAAGAATTGAAGACAAATACCTCTCATTACTACTTCTTTCCCCCTCAGTTAACATCTCCTTTTCTCAAGGACTTTTGGCCTCACCCCAGGGAAGAGAGAGAGAGAGAGAGAGAGAATGAGAGAATATTTTCAACCAAGTCAGCAGTGACAGGGATCTCATCCCAGAATCAGTCTCTGGAAGTAACTATCTTTCTCTCCTTCCTTGTCCCTCCCCCCTCTTATACCACCCTCCCCCAGCATGTCCAGCTTCCCACAGACCCATGCATGGTGCCTGCTTGTGACAGCCCTGCCAGGGTTTGCCCTCCCCCCAAAGGTGCTCCTGTCTCCTGGGCATGGCCAGTGGAGCCCGGTCGGGAGCCAGCCTCCTACTACAAGGTTGAAACAATCTCTCCTTGTCCCTAGTTGGGGTACAAAAGACAGCCCTTGGGGGTAAGGGACACTGAGGCTTTTGTTCACTTAGCCTAGCCTGGCCTCCAGTCAGCAGCCCAGCAGCCTGCACACATGATTAGGGAATAGGTGGAGCCTTCCGGCTCTGCCATTGTCTCCCAGCCGAGGCTGCCGGGGCCAGCTCTGGGAGAAGTGGCACCTTTGAAAACTGGTTGGATCATCAGAGCAGGACCAGGAGGGAGAACCCTGCGCCTGCGCCTGGATCTGATCTCCCAGGCAGCCAGGGGCCCCGTCGGGCTGGAGCCTGATTGGGAGCGAGAGGCAGGGGCTGCTGGCTGGCCCACAAGGACCATGGGGAATGGTATGAACAAGGTAAGGAGTCAATGGGGATGGAGGGTGGGTTGGGCCTTAATGCAGACCCCCAACTGGCCAATCCCACCATCCCCCATCCCCCCAACAAGGAATTTCTTCTGACTCGAATGTATTCAACCTACTGCAGAAGGGGCTGGCTCTGTGTATAGTGATACTCGGTCTCTCTCATTCCATCCCATTTCAATCCTGTCCTTCATCTCTGCCATACCATCTCATCCTCACTGTGTACCATCTCCCCTTTTGGGCTATCTGCCTGACTCTGTCCTTCTCTCCCTCCTTCTCTCCATCTCTGGGTCCCTCTATACATTTCTCTTTGTCCTTCTATCCATCTCTTTTCTTTCTTCCCTCCTCCCCCTTTCCATTTCTTAGTCTATTTCTGCCTTTCCTGTCCTCCCTCCTTCTCCATCTCTCAAGATTTTTTTTTATTCTGCTCCATCCCTTTCTGGCCTTCTGCCCCCATCTCTTTCCATCTTTCTTTGCATTCTCTGTATTTCTGCCTTTGTCTCATCTGTACCTCTCCCTCCCTTTGTTTCTCCATTTCCAAATTTCCCTTGCAAGTCTGTATGTCACTTTTTCATCTCTCTCTCTCTCTCTCTCTCTCTCTCTCTCTCTCTCTCTCTCTCTCTCTGTAGTTTTCCCTTTAAGCTTTGTCCCTCTTTCCATTTCTTGAGTCTGCCTCTCTATTTTTCTCAGTGACTTTACCTCCCCAAAGTAGACCGTCTGATCTCATTCTAAAGGCCTGACCCTGTCCCTGTCCCTTTCTGACTTTCTGAGATCTTTCTAACGCAGGCCAGGATTTTAGTGTTTCCTTGAGTGTGGAATGTCTGTCACCAGTAACCATGGTTCCTGAACTCCCTGTCCTCAAACTTCTCTTGGAGTCACAGTATCCTGCTGATCCAGAGAAGATCTTTAAGATACCCACCCAGGCTAACAAGGTGCTGGATTCAGCTTTGACCATCTACGTTCTTGGATTCTCCTCCCTGATCTAGGCTGGTCCCTCAGCCCTTGGGTGCAGATGAGGTCATTCAGAAAGGAGAAAGAGTGGGTCAGATGTGGGAGGAGTGTCATGGGGACGAGAGTAGGGGGAAGATGGAAAGAAACTTCAACCAAGCCTAGGTCACTTCTTGGTGGACGTCTAGAGACCTGGCTATTTCTGATGTCAACTTTGGTGTATTTGAAGGAAAGAGAATTTGGTGAAAGAATGACCTGAGTTTGTATCCCATTAACTATCCCATAAGACCTTAGGCAAATCATTTCCACCCCCTAGGTCTTCTGCAAAGTGTAAAGCCTGTAAAGTAAAGGGACTTAGATTAGCTCTAAACCTATGATACCGTAAGGGCTAAGATTGGGAGGGTGGGTAGGGCAGCAAGGGCCAGAAGACCTTCATATGGACAGCCCTGTGGTTGGGTGAGGGAGCAGGTACCACCTCTGCAACCCCATGGTGGCCAGAATCTGACCTTCCTTTTCTGTGTTCCCACAGGTTCTTCCTGGACTCTATCTGGGCAACTTCATCGGTAAGCAGTACCTGCCCCCAGGCCCTCAGTGTCCAAATATTGTCCAGCCCAACCCCAACCCTGCCACTGTCCAGGCTTATAGACCCTGTACCTGGATAGGCAAAGCATCCCATAAAAATCCAGGACTACTGAGTGAGACAAACCCTAAACTTGGAGGCCTGGACTTGTTCCCCAAGTCCTTGGTTACCAGCTCTATGCCCAGTCTCCTTCAGTGGAAAGGCTATAGCTCTGAAATGAGGCTTTGGCACTGGCCTTCATTCTGAAAGAATTGATGTTAAGGAGAGTAATTGGAGGATAATTAAAATTAGACCACTCTTCCCCTCAACCAAGGACATATTTTCTCATACAACGAGAATCAAAGGACTTGCGTTCTAATCCTGATCCGGCTACTGACTCATGTCTGACCTTGAACAAGATAGTTCCCCTCACTAGACTTATTTCCCTATCTGTTCAGTGAATCAGTGGTGAGAATGGGAAACACACTGGATTTGGAGTCAGAGAAACTGGATTTGAATACCACTTAATAGAGGCTCGGTGGCTTAGAACATGGGAGTCAGGAAGACTTGAGTTCAAATTCCATCTCAGACACTTCTTAGCTGAGTGACCCTGGGCAAGTCACTTTATCTCTGACTGCCTGACAAAAGGATCCACTGGAGAAAGAAATGGAAAACCACTCCATTATCCTCACCAAGAAAACCTGATGGATAGCTATGGTCCATTTGGTCACAAAGAGTCCAACTATGACTGAACAACAACAAAACAATCTTCCACTTAGTACTTGTAGGACTGTGGGCAAGTTGTAGCTTTTCTGGGCCAGTTTTCTTCTTTTTAAAATGGAGGAAGTTGAGGGAGGTTAAACTAGATGATGTCCAATATCCCTTGTAGCCCTGACATTCTGTTTCTGAAGCCCCAAGTATAGACTTCTCAAGGGATAAGGAGAAGAAGGAAGACACTTGAGGGAAGAAATAAAAAGCAGGTCCCCAGGAGCAAGAATATTGGCAGACAGACCCCCTCCCCAAATAATGGCCAGGAAGGCATCCTGCATACCCATTACCCCAGAGACTGGAAAGAGAACCTGGTTCGTTCATCTTCTTTGGTGGAGGTGATCAGGAAGGTTTCAGCAAGAGCCTAAGCCCCAGGTCTCTGCCCAGAGGAAGTGTGGTTTCAGGAATGGGAGGAACCTGAGTTCTGATTCTATCTCTGCTGTTAATTGTCTGCTTGACCTTGGACAAGTCCCTGCCTTTCTTTGGAAAAAGAAAACAGATGGGATCCCATTTTGAGAATCTAAAGTGCTGGAGAGAGAGAGGGATTGTGTTACTGCACTGGCTTGGCCTGCTGATGCTGCTCCCAACCTCTCCTCCTCTGGACATCGTCCAAGATGTGTCCAGAGCCTGACCTGGGGGTGGGCAAAGGAGGCAGCCACTGGGAATTGCATACCCAGAGGAGTACTAGGAGGCACCTTTTAAAAAACTTATTGCATAACCTTTTGCCAGTCACTTCGAGGAGAGTAATAAGACCTCTCTTTATTACAAGGTTGTCAGAGGGTCATACTGCATAAATCTTAAATCGCTATAGAGATATGTTGTTACTATTAGCAATGGGTAGAAGACAGCCCTCTTCTTTAGGGCACACAGAGACCAATATTGGCCAATGCCCAATTGCCTGTATTACAGTGAGAAGGGCAGTAGCACTCAGAGGCAAGAAATTAAGGTTTACATCCTGGCTCTGCCCTGGGTGACCTTGGGACAATCACTTCGGAGGGGTCCCTAGCCCAGGGCTCACTTTTATAGGCTGCTGGGCAGCTCAAAAGGCCACTCACTGCCTTAAGAATGGGGCCTTTGCTCTCCTAGAATGTTTGTATCCAAAGGACTGTTCTTTGAGTGTCCCGATGCTTTGGCTGAATTTTCCCCGAGCAGAAAGCTTTGTGATTATGGCTGAGTTGCTTAACTTTTAGGACTTCAGTTTCTTCCTCTGTAAAATGGGAATGATGATACTTGTACAGCCTATATCGCAGAGTTGTTGTGAGGAAAGCACTTTGTATATCTTTGAATACTTAAATGGAGCCATTATAAAAATGTGAGCTATGATTATCCCAATGAAGGCGATGAGCTTGTAGTAGTCAGTCAGTCACACCCAGGAAGCACCATTTTCAAGTACAGTGAGGTTGAGGAAGGGGAAGTGGCAATTCTGATATTTGCCAAGGCTGCAGCTCCAGCTCTGAGTGGGGCTCCCTCCTACTCCCCCTCTCCTATCTCCTTCCTCCCACTGATAGAAAGTCAAGAACCAGAGACACCTAGCAGCAGTCATTTTGTGCCCCACCACACTCCCCTCCTCTCCTGCTTCTGAAAGGATAATTGTTAAAGAGAGTTTACTTTTCCTTAGTACTTTACAATTGAAATGCCAAGCCCATGAGATATCATCTTCCCCATTGATAGAGAATTTGAGACCCAGAGATAAATGCCCAAGCAGAATCAGAACCAAAACCCAAGGGTCCTGACTCCCAGGTAGGGCCTTTTGCCCTGTCCCAAGTTCTAAGTTTATCCACATGCTGTACCCAGCACATACTTGGCTCTTATGGGAGACAAAGGGCTGCTCTGGTTTTGCACTATGAAACCTCCCACCCTTCTCCTACCACCTTTCACACATGCACACAAACACCCACACATACACACCCCAGGAAGTGGAATTAATTTTTAGTGTTTACTGATGGAGAGGAGGGAGGCACCCATTATGTGGGTGAGGCCAAGCAGATTTTTTAAAAAATGTTTTATTGATACCTTCTGTCTTTCCATCACAATCATTCCTGGAAGCTGCTCTCCCTGCCCCATTCATCTCCTCCACAACTGAATTCTTCATTGTAACAAAGAAAAGACAATTAAGCCAAAACACTCAATGATCTGACTGCATCCCACAGTACCTACAACATACTAAGTCAGACTTTTGGAGCTTTCAGCATTAAATTGCATCTCCTTTACACCTATCCCCCAGGTTGTGCCCATTCTCTTTCCCTCACATGAATTGCTTTCTCTAGGGGAATGGGACTTAGAAAATCCATCCCCTCTCTTCCCATTCTTTACCCTAGGGGACCATACCATGGCCCAGAGCTCCATCATCCCTTTCCCTGTGATTTCTCAATGTATAAGTTATAAATATAATAAATGTATATGCCTTTACATGTAAATTTACACATAATTAATATATCATATATACAATATACATTTATATTACAATAAATGTTATATAATTATGGAGTATAATGTATAATTTCTATAATGTGAATACATAAACATGATTTATTATATATACATTTTCCAGTGCCTTCCCTTTATCCCTTTCTACCCCACAACTTAAAAGACCCAGGACCCTTCCCCTTATTATCAAGTCCCTGTTCCTTTTCTGGAAGACTTTTCTTCCCTAAAATATCTACTTACCATAGAACCATGAGGAAAGACAGCTTAGAAAATATATACCAGTAGAGCCAAAAATGACCTTGGAATACCAAATTTAGGTTGTCAAAGCTGGAAGGAACCAATGGACATCCAATGGGAGAGCTAGAGAGGACTTTGGATCCAAGACTATCAAAATTGGAAAGAACCTTCAGGGGTTTGTCTGTGGATAAATATTTAGGGAACCATGAGTTTAGATGGGGAAAAGAATTTATATCCTTATTCTTTACTAACCTTTGGTTTCCTTTTAAATTAGTTGGGGTTTTTTGTTGTTGTTTTCTAAGTCAAGTCTGACTCACCATGAGCTTTTTTGTTTTCTGGGAGCAAAGAGTCGGGAGTGGTTTGCCATTTCCTTTCCCAGCTCATTTGACAGATGAGGAAACTGAGGCCAACAGGGTTAAATGACTGGCTCAGCGTCATACAGCTAAGTAAGTGTCTGAGGCAGGATTTGAATTCCTGAAGACTAATCTTCCTGATTCTAAGCCCAGTGCTCTGTCCATTGCCACCACCTAGAGAAGGGATCCATAGACTTCACCAGATCCTGGTAAAGGGACCCATGACACACAAAAAGGTTAAGAACCTCTGGTCTGGACCAACTTCCTCGTTTTACAAAGGATGGCTTGTTGGCCAAAGCCATCCAGGTAGGTCTGGCAGAATCGGGCCTGAAATCTGTTTCTTCTGACTCCAAATTCAGTGCTTTTTCTACACATTCTCTTCTTCCTTTTTTCAGGTAAAGGATTGACATTCTCTGTTAAAATGCAGATGTGTTCCCAGGAAAAGGGACCCCTTAAAGCCTTTATCAGTTTTTGAAATCTTAGCAAGAATTAGTTTATTTGACACCTCATAGACACAACCCTAGACTGATAGTGAAGAAACCTGCCTCCCAGTTTGGGGCCTCAGCACTGGATGCTGCACCCAGGTGTGACCCATAGTGGAGAAAGGAAGAGAGAGTGTGGGGGCGGGGAGGGGATGTATATGAGGGAGTTGGGGGCAGGATGCTTTGGGCTGCTCCACCAGACTCTAAGGACTATAAATAAACCCACCAGGTCAGCACTGGCTTTTCCCTCTTTCTCAGATGCCAAAGACCCAGACCAGCTGAGCAGGAATAAAATCACCCACATCATCTCCATCCACGAGTCTCCTCAGCCCTTGCTACAGGTATTGGCATCTCTCCCTCTAGAGCTCCATAACCCCGGGAATGCCTCCTCCAGTCAGTGCCCTGCTGAGAATGTGGCCAGAGTCACCCAGGCCATGACTCAGATTCAGCTCAGGGGAAAGGGAACCTGTTGTTGCTCTTGGTACTTCTCTGGGGGTGGCCTAAAGGGCAGTGTAAATCCTAGGATGGCAAGTTGGCTAGGGAAGCTTAAAATGGAAGTCAGGAGGCACAAGTTCTAGCCCTACACTTCTTCGGAGTAGGCTAGGAGATGGCCTGTGAGATGACCTAGTGAGGCAGATTTCCAGTGTGGTGCTTCCTTTCACTGATGCAGATCAATAGCTCATTTATAATTTAGACTATACAGAAATGTTAAGGGACTTGCTGTGGTCACATGGCTGTTGTCATCAGAGACAAAACTTGTACCCCAACTTCAAGGCTAGTCACACCATTTTCTCTTGCCTTGACTCTGAATAAGTCATCTTTTTTATTATTTAAAAGTGTATTGACATATGAAAAAAAGAAAAATAAAATAAAAACCAAAAAAGTCAACATTCCATAGTTGGAGTTTTCTATATTGGTGAATTAGGACTGAATGGTCTTTAAGGTCTCTGCTAAATCTAACATTCTAGGTTTTAAGGTCCTCTTGTAGCTCTGATATTCCATGTCCTGTGTTCTAAGCTTCCATTATGGCTCTAAATGTCCTGGCTTCTAAGATCCCTTCTAGCTGACATTCTGTGTTCTAAGGTCCATTCCAGCACTGACATTCTGGGCTCACCCCCATCTATAAAATGAAAGAATCAGACTAGCTGATCTCTCCGGCCCTTAAAACTCTAAAAATCAGTTGCCGTAACTGATGTAGTCTATTTCTGACTTGGTCCCCTCCAGAGCTAGGATTGGAGGTGGCCAAAGTAGATAGCTACCTAGAGAATAGCTATTTTTTTCGCAGAAAAGGACGTTTTAATATGACTTCTCGCAAATGTGCATATTTTTAATGCCAGAAAGTCCTGTTCTCAGGGCCCTGGGGAGATTTATTTTGAGGTCAAGCTGTATTATAATAAACGCCAAAGACTCTGAGGCATATAAAACTTTCCTAGTTTGCTAGTTATTAATTCCATGTTTTTTTCTTTTGTCCTCACAGTTGTATCCTAGAAAGAACTCAGGATCAAAAGTCAAGAGACCTCAGATCTAAGCTCTTGCCCTGTACCTAATTCACTGGGTGACTTCCCCCTCTATGGGCCTCAGTTCCATTGACTCATAGGATATCAAAGCTGAGAAAGACCTCAGAAAGACCCTTTATTTTAGAGTTGAGAAAAATGAAGCCTAAACAGGGGAAATGACTTTGGCCCAGAAATAGATCGAGGCCTGGGCAACTAGGGCTGGGGAATGAGAAGCCGACACTTTAGCATTTTTCAGCTTCCTGAGCTTGTTTTCTTCTTTTAGGACATCACTTATCTCCGGATCCCAGTGCCTGACACACCTGAAGTTCCTATGTAAGTATTAACTAAGGCTATTGCCAGGTCAGAGGACCTGGAAGGCAGAGGTACTGAGAACCCCTGTTACAGGGATATCTACAGATCCCCCATTTGGATCAGGCTCTGATACTCAGTATGAAATGTCTTGGAGCACAAAAGGGTAACTCCAAACATTTTAGAAGGCATGGGGGTTATTTAATAGTTTATTCAATAAATTATGTTGCATAATCATATTTTTAGAGCTGGAAGAGGTCATTTAGACTAACTTCTTCATTTTATTTATTTTTAATAGTTTTGTTGATTCTTTTTGCTTTTATATTGCATTTATTTCCTCATATAACCCTTATCCCTATCCCCTACCAAATGAACTTTCTTTTGATACATAAAGAAGAGTACAGGATCAACTAGATCACTCAGTGGATAGAGAGTCGGCCCTGGAGATGGAAGGCTCTGGATTCAAATCTGACTTCAGACACTTCCTAGCTGTGTGACCCTGAGCAAGTCACTTAACCTCCATTGCCTAGCCCTTATCTCTCCTGCCTCAGAACCAATACACCATATTGATTCCAAGATGGAAGTTAAGGAAAAAGAAGGAGAAGGAGAAAGAGAAAGAGGAGGAGGAGGAGAAGGAGGAAGAGAAGGAAGAGAAGATTTAATAAAATAAACCAACACAGAAATCTTAATATATACATAATTCCACACCTCTCACTTCTTTAGGTAGAGGAATGTGGTTCATTTCCTCTTCTCTGTGGCCAAACTTAAATTATTATAATTGCATATGGTTCTATCCATTTACATTGTATTCATCGTGGATATTTTCTTGGTTTTGCTATTCCATGTTTCTCTGAATTCTTCATATTCATTTCCTACATCACACTAATATTCCATTACATAAGCATTGACCCTTCTGGGCTACCTTCAAAGAAGACTGCTTTTACTTTCAGGTTCAAGGGTATAGTCTGGGTCTATATTCCTAAAACTATATCACAGACCCCCATCAGTGAACTTATCTTCAGAAATTAGCCAGTAGGCACAAATAAAAGCAAAGGCACTTATTAAAATGGCGTAGTTACAACATATTCTCTTTCTCTCCCATAAGCCGAAACATATTCCTGAAAATCACATGCAGTCTGGGAGGAAAATGGGCAAAAACTTTTAGTGCTCTGGTTGCAAGGCATACAGAAAGGGAATTCAAGGGACCAAGGCAACTCACACCTCTGGTGTTATAGGCCCTGATGTCCTTTCTTTTTCTTGGGAAGTCCTGATGCTACTCCCCTTTAGGGACAGCATCTTCTGGGCTGGTTATTCATCCACAAAGTCCAAAACTCTTGCCTGCCAAGGTTAGTTCTCACTCTTGTCCAATAGTCTGCTCTCTTCTTTGCTGCCAGAGATCCCAATACTCAATGATTCTTCCTGCCTCAAGTTGTTCTACCTGATTCTCCGTGTCTGGATCTGCCTGGATCTGCCTGGAGAATATGTGGTTCTGCTCCCCAGCAGACATGGTGTCTCCTCTTGGAAAGTAGCTCTGTTGTCATGGACCATTTGTGAGAGGGAGGAAATCTTCTTCTACCTATACCTGCTTCTGGTATTTATTGCACAACTCTCTGACCTGGGCAAGTCATTCCATTTCCAAGTCTATTGTTGATGGGAAATCAGGTATGGAAAAGAGAGAAATCTCTTCCTCTCCACTAAGAAGTTCCCTCTCAGTGGCCAGATTCTTCCTTAGCTGCTGGCCTGGAATGACTACAGAGCTAACAAGCTAATTTTTAAGTGCTAACCAGGGCAAAGTCAATATTTTCCCAGATAATGGCAGGGCTCTCCTTTCAATTAAACAGAGGGTTTGCTTCCTAAAGGGATGACAAAGTGTAGACATGGCTTTACCTTCTGGCTTAGAATCAATTATCAGTTACAAGGCACAAGGGCAGTAAGGACTAGACAACTGGAGTTGAGACTTGCCCAGGGTCATGGAGCTAGGAAGTATCTGAGGTCAGATTTTAACCCAGGGCCACCCATCACTAAACCTGACTATCTATTCACTAAGCCACCTAGCTAAGCTCTTAGCCATTCTTTAATCAAGGGGCACTCAATTTGTTTCTAGTTTTTCCACTACCCCCAAATATGCTGCCAGAACTCCTTCACCTCATAGAATTGTTTTCCTACCACCACTGTAGTATACTGCTAGACTGGGAGCTAAAGTACATGGATTCTAATCCCAGCTGTACCACTAACTCTTTGTGTCACTTCCCCCTGCTGTCTCTCTTCCTGTGTCAAATGGGAAAAATGTAATGAATCAGGCATTCGTTTTTTTAATTAAATCAGACATTTCTAACCTTTTTGTTATCATGATTAAGAATAGTATTTTTAAATACATAAAATAAAATGCATAGGATTACAAAGGAAACCGATTCATTGTAACAGAATTGTCAAAACAGATTTTTAAAAAGTCCACAGACCCACGATCAAGAACCCATGGCTTAGAAGATCTCAATAATACCTTCCAACTCCAACATCCTCTGTTCTCATAGCCATAATTCACATTTCTATAGGGATTAAAAAAAACTTCCCTTCTGTCTTAATATCAATTCTATATAATTGAGGTTGTGACTTGTCCAGAGTCACATAGCTAGGAAGTGTCTGAGATCAGATTTGATCCTAGATCCTCCCGCCTCTGTGAATAGGCCTGGCATTCTATCCATTGGGCTACCTAGTTGCCCTTTTCAGTAGTGATTTATTATTCACAAAGCACTTTCCCCACCAAGATAAAAATGACCTGCTGATGCTATTAATAAGTGTTGGAGCCAAGACTTGAACTTGAAAAATCTTTTTTTGGTTGTTATGTTTTTAAATATATTTTATTTTACCAATTACATGTAATGACAATTTTCCACAGAAATTTCTGAAGCTATAAGATCCAAATTATCTCCCTCCCTTCCTGCCTTCTCCCTTCCCAGATATATTAAGCAATATAATCTGGGATGATACATGTATTATCATGCAAAACATTTCCATATTGTTCATTGTTGTAAGAGAATGCGCTTATAAAATCAAAACCCAAATAATCTAAAATGAAAAATAGTATGCTTTGATCTGCAGTCTGATCCCAACAGTTCTTTATTTGGAGGTAGATAGAATTCTTTGTCATAAAATCCTCAGAATTATCCTGGATCATTGTACTGATGAGAGTAGCTAAGTTTTTCACAGCTGATCATCCCACAATATTGCAGTTACTGTGTATAATGTTTTCCTGGTTCTGCTTATTTCACTCTGCATCAGTTCATAAAGGGCTTTTCAGCTCTTTCTGAAATCATCCTGTTTATCATTCCTTATAGCATAATAGTGTTCCATCACCATCATACGTAACACAATTTGTTCAACCATTCCCAAATGAGGGACATCCCCCAGTTTTCAATCCTGTGATACCACAAAAAGGGCTGCTATAAGTATTTTTGTATAACTAGATCCTCCCCCTCCACTTTTTTATTTCTTTGGGATACAGACCTAGCAGAGGTATTACTGGACCAAAGGGTATGCACAGTTTTTATAGCCCTTTGAGCATGAACTTAAAAAATCTATTAAAGCCCAGGTCTCTTTCCACCTCTTTCTATGAAGATTCCTTCCAACTCCAACATTCTTTTTTCTGTTTTCTAAGGCTCCTTTCAGCTTGATATTTTGTGTACAAAGGATCCTAAATTCAAGGATAGATAAGACCTTAAAGAATATCTAGTCTAACCCCCCTCATTTTATGGATGAGGAAACAGAGTTTAAGTGACTTGTGCAAGGTCACAGAGTTAATGTATCAGAGGTTGGATTCAAACCCAGGTTCAGTATTTTGTCATTTAAAAAAATTTATTGATCTCTTTTGTCTCTATCACCTTTATTTCCAAATATATTCCTTCTCCTTCACCTACAAAAGAGTCATCTTCCATGACAAAGAATTGTTACATTTATTTTTATTATCAAAAACATACTTCCATATTGGTCAATGTTGTAAGAGCATACTCATATAAAATCAAACCACCAAAATAACACCACAAATACACTGATGTGAAAGATAGCATGCTTTGATCCACATCCATCCAACTCCAACAGTTCTTTCTCTGGAGGTGATAGCATTCCCCATCATAAGTCTTTCAGGATTGTCCCAGATCATTGCATTGCTGAGAGGAGCCAAGTTTTCATAGATAATCATCATCCAATATTACTGTTACTATGTACAATGTTTCCCTAGTTCTGCTTATTTCACTCTGCATCGGTTCATGCAGATCTTTCCAGATTTTTTGTGAAATCATCTTGCTCATCATTTTTTATAGCACAATAGTATCACATACCAACTTGTACCACAATTTGTTTAGCCATTCCCCAAGTGATGGTCATCTCCTCAATTTAAATAACTTTTTTAAAAGAGGAGACCAAAGCAACATCTTAGACTACTTCACAAACACATCAGCTGAGTGTGATGGAGCAGGCAATGTGCCATGCCTTCTGTAGAGAGAGGAGGGAGGGAACTACATTCTCTCATCTCTTTGGGGGACTAAGGTTAGTTATTATCATTATTCAGAGCTCAGGCTTGGGGTTTGTTGCTGTTGTGGTTATTTTTTCTATTAACCTAGTTGTAGTCACTGTATACATTTTCCTGGTTCTACTGATGCTCTTTCCACCATACCCTCAGCATACCTGCTCTTTGAAGGATCTTCCCAGCTCTGATATTTCATATCTTATTTTATTTTAAGGTCCCTTACAGCTCTGGCAATAGTTGATCCCATCTTCCCTGAGGATCTCAAGGTACTTTATCCAGAGATACCTTAAAGGAAGAAAAAGAATATGTGGCAAACCCAGGCAGAGAATAGAGGAGCAGCTAGACCAGAACCTCCTAGCCAGATCAAGGCACACTGGAACAGAGGTCTCGGGAGTCCTACCTCCCTCTTTGTCATGTCAGCCATTCACCTATGTTTCTTTCTCCCCTAGTAAGAAGCACTTCAAAGAATGCATCAACTTCATCCATTACTGTCGTCTCAGTGGAGGGACCTGCCTCGTGCACTGGTGAGCCACCCACCCACCCACAATCCTGCCCACTGTCAAGGGGCTCACCTCTTAATACTCAAGGATAAGGACCTCAGGAAAGGGAGGGACCAGAGTTCAAGGTGGGAATTTTAGCTCAATAAGAGGTCCCTCCTCTTCCTCAACCCCATCTTTTTAGTTCAGAAAATACTTCCTCAAAGGATCCACTGAAGTGCCTGGAATTCCACCCTTCCTGACTCATTCCATTGGGGGTAATAGAACAGAGTACAAACAGCACTGGGCTAGAAATTAGGGGAACCCCAGTGTCTTCTCCAAGATCTGATACTGATTCATTATATGACCTTGGAAAGTCCCTTTTCCTTTTCGAAGTCCAGTTTTCCTTGTCTTTGAGATGTGAAGGGGTTGGACTAGATGACTTCTGCCTGTAAAAGTTCTGTTAAAGCTTACTTTTCTTTGCTGAGATTAACATCATTAATACATAATGAGGGGAGCAGCTAGGTGGCTCAATAGATAGAGAGCTGGGCCTGGAGATGAGAGTTCCTGGGTTCAAATCTAGCCTCAAACACTTCCTAACTGTGTGATCCTGGACAAGTCACTAAATTGCCTAGCACTTACCATTCTACTGCCTTGGAACCAAAGCTTAGTGTCGATTCTAAATCAGAAAGTAAGGGTTTAAAAAATACCTAAGGAGGAATTTATTTATTCCTTAAACTTCTAACCTAACAACTGCCCCACCACCACCACCCAAGAGCTCCATACATGGAAGTTTTGTTGGGCAATGTGTAGAAGGGAGGATCTAAGCTTTGGGTCCTGCCAAAGGAGTTAGGTTGGCTGAGGACATATGACTAACTAGGGAGCTGAGAACCATACAGGGTTCCCTTAAGGGGAAAAGAAATATTGCAAGTGTAGACCAAGGAGGATCAAGAAAAGAAATGTTAACAACTTCACCATTGAGTGAGCTCTAACCTTGCCTTACCTCTTCTGCGGGCCCTTGGCTGCATTGAACACGAAGGGTGATAGGGTCTGGGGATCTGCCCCAATGGGGCAGTCATAGAATGGTGCAATCATAGGACCTTACTTAGCACAGAAGACATAGAAAGTCAGAACTGGAAGGGATCTTTATAGATCTAGCCAGATCCTCCCACTTTATACATGGGGAAAGGAGGCTCAGAGAAAGAAGAAAAGGGAAGTGGCCAGTGGTCACACAAAAAGCTATTAGCAGAATTCAGATTTCATGATTCCTATTCCTGTTTTTTTCCACTAATTTCCATAATTCTGAGTGAGAAGACCAGGGACCAGAGAGCAAAAGCAACTGAGCTTCTTCAGCTTCTGGGAACAAGGGGAATCCCCAGGCTAAAGTCCAGCCTGAAGACTTCCTCTCCTATGGAGAAGATAGGCTATAGGAGAGGCCCAAAACAGAAAAGACTGAATTCCCTTGCACTTTGTAACCACAAACTTGATCCTTTGGGAGTTTCTTCCTTGAAGATACCATGGGTCATCTAGAGGTCCCTGTCCCTGCCACATGATGCCAGGATCATTGAGACCCCTCCCCTCCCTGCCTTTCCTAGGATTGATCCCCTCTCAATGGCACTTAGTGGATTAGGCAAGCAGAGAAGTCTCACAGTGGGGTTAACCTAGTTGCCCTGGCAATGGTGCCAGTAACAAAAAGGTTGGGCATCCTCAGCTTTGCGGGCATCTCCCGAAGTGCCACCATTGTGACAGCTTACGTGATGACGGTGACAGGACTGGGCTGGCGAGAGGTTCTGGAGGCAGTAAAAGCAGTCCGCCCCATCGCCAATCCCAATCCAGGCTTCAAGCAGCAGCTGGAGGAATATGGCTGGGGCAATGCCCGGAAGGTATTGGGAAAGGCTGTGGGTCTGGCTACAGGGGAGGGAGAAAAAGAAACCCAGAGACTGACATTCTCACTGAGGGCTACCCTCGGGGAGCTGGCTTGGAGAGAGAAGGGGAGAAAGATTCTAAGCACCGGGCACCCATTTGAGGCCCCTGGGGAGTATGGAAGGTGGAAGAAAGACAATAAGCATTTATAGAATCTATTATGTGCCAGCAAACTGGCCAGAAACTATAAAAGTGAGAAGCACTTTATCTCAATTTGATCACATTCTATCAACTTCACAACTTTGACAAAATTGAATCTTGTCATTGATCTTATCTTCTATGGTCCTTCCAACCCCCCTCCCCATTATGCCAACCTGGAGCACAAAGTCAGGGGCCATCCTCATGAAAGAAGGGCCACAAGTCACTTTCCTCCTAGAGCTTCCCCATGCCTAGGCATATGTGGGCTGGCATATTCAGGCCTGTATTTACAAGGCTGTGCTCAGAGACAGGTCCCTTCTGACCCAGAAGATTGGTTTTCCTTTCTACAGGGCTAGAGATCTGCTAAGGGATGCCCCTGGGGCTGAGCACATCAGGTGTTCCATCCCTGCCTATATTCAGAATGTCATTCCAAGAGAGATGAGAAAGGTGTCACTAGATGTGAAACCTGGGTACGCACAACCCCTCAAGAATGGCTAAACCATAACTTATCCTCTAATCCTCACTTTTAGATATTTCCCATAGTTTCTTACCCTAATTTGGTCTATGTCAACATCAGAGGGCAGGATTTCCATGAGGATGTTGTGAGGGGGTTGGGGGGACTGCCCCATCAGATGTGGGGGACTCTCTGCCCTATGAGTCCTCCCTAAAAGAGGAGGAAGCATCAAGGGCTTGAGCTACAAATCCATGGGCACTAGAGCTGGAAGAGAATTTAGAGGTGCTCTTATTTTAGAACCTATCCCTTCAGGATCCCCATCCCTCACCCCAAACTTTAGCCCAGTGGCTAAGCCTCCTGGGTTAGATTACCCTGGCCTTTGTAGATGACACTAGAGATGACTTCAGAATAGTGGAAGGAGAACTGGGCTGCCTGGGTTTCATTCCTCCTTCCTTGATTTCTCAAATTCTTTTCCCATCCCCATACACACTCTTCTCTAACCCTCCCTCCTTCCCCTCCCTCCTCCCCATTCTGGACCCATAGCTGCGCAGGCAACTAGAGGAGAAGTATGGAGAGAGTCCATTCAACGATGAAGAGGAGATCCGGGCCTTGCTACCCCTATGCAAACGCTGCCGGGAGGCATCCCCATCGGGCAGCGCTGAGGGTACCCTGCAGAGACTGGTTCCCCGACCCCCTCGAGAGGTTCGGAGGCCTCTCCCTCTTCTCACCCGAGTCAAGCAGACTTTCTCCTGTATCCCCCGGTGTCTGTCCAGGAAAGGGGGAAAGTGATCACTTGTAAGTTATGTCCAGGCCCTTATTTTGCCAAGCTGAGTTGGGTGGGAGTCAGGTTCAGGACCCAGAAGCATGAAGGCAGAGAACTGGAAAGATGGACAAGATCTGGCTGCAGCAGAGATACACAGCTTGGAGTAGTCTTGTGGTTTGGGGTGGTACAGACACCCCTGGCTGCCCTGAAGAAGAACAGACCATTCCTGGGCTTGAACTGGCTATATCTATTCCTGTCTATGATTTCTCCTTCCCACCTACTCACGTCTCTCCCCTGTCTCTTGTCTCCCTCCTGTCCCCATGTCTCTGTTGGTTGCCTATGGCCCCTAAGTACCATAGGGTCCAAAGGGAAGGTCCGAGTCTCCCTCACTCCATAAAAGATGGTCACAGATCTGAGCTTCTGGGCCATGCCACCTGATTCCCTGGGTCCCACATGTCTGGGTCTGGTGTCTGTGAGTCTGTCTCCTGTCTGCGTCTGTCTGTGTCCAGTCTGGTGAGGCCCTGCTGCAGTAACTGGTGCCTTAGCTCTTGGGGAGACCCAGTCTGCCTGGGACTTACTGAGCCCCTGCCTTACCAAGGAAAGGAGCTCCTAGGATTGGAGCAGGATGAGATTTTGGAGAGAGAACATCCGGCCCAACCTCTTCTTTTGATAAATAGGGAATCTGAAGCCCAGAGAAATAAAGAACTGTCCAAGGTAGGAAGAGGCAGAAGCAGATTCTAATGTGTCCTAACTCCGGATTCAGAGCTCAGGGATCCCTGTGGAAAGTGGACCAGGGTGGGTTTGGTACATGCACCCAAGGGACCCAAGGAATGTGGACAGGGAAAAAGAGGCAAAGAATAGGAGTTCAAGGAGCTGATAAGATGAAAAACAGCCTACAGATGTCCTGTCAGCCAATGAGGCGCTTTCTCTTGTTACTACAGATGTTGTTATCCCCATCTTACAGATGAGAAAATAGTCTTGAAAGAAATTAAGTGGCTCGCTTACATATAAGTAGTCAAAGCTAGATGTGAGACTTGAACCCTTGCCTTACCTGACTCCAAGTCTGACACTCTTACTGCTATACTACACTGCCTCATTTTACAGAAGAGAAAGCTGGGGCCCAGACAGACAAAAGGGGCTTACCCAAAGTTAGAACCAGAGCCAAAGACTGACTTTCTGACTTCAAATTTAGAGCCTTGGGAGACTCCTGGAAACACCAATCTGATCTCCAACCTCTTTCCAATCACCACCTCAAGTGGAGGCTGAGATCCTGGCAGAAAGAAAGACAATGCACAGGCAAATTAGATCTTCTGGGAACTTAAGATGGGTAGGAAGGGGAGTGGACTTCCTGTGGCCAAAGCTGAGCTAGCAGTTAATGGGGCTCCAGGTCATTCCCTAGAGTGGCCCTGGATTCCCAAATACCACCCAATCCACTAAAACTAATCCAGTCCTTGACAGTGAGCTCCCAACCTCATTCCCTTGAGCCATCGCCCTCACTGAACCTTATCCTTAGTCACAAAGACCCCTTTTCCCCCTCCCCCCACCACTCAAAACCTTGTCATTTCACCAAATACCTTAATTGATTTTTTAAAAAATAAGTTCAGTTGATGCTTTTAACATTGCAGTCATTTTGGGTTATTCTCCTTCATTCCTTCTCACATGCCCATCATTGAATGTGTTCTCTCTTATGACAAAGAAAAATGGTTCAACTAACCCAACCATTACAGTGATCTTGTCTGGCAGTGTAGGCCACATTCTTCCTCCATAGTCCCCCAGATCTCTACCAGAAAAGAGGGAGGCATTCCTCATCTAATCTTGGGGACAAGATTGATCATTACAATTCCATAGGATTGGACTTCTTATGGAGGGGGTACTTACATGACTATAGTAATTAATTGTATTTATTATTCTCCTGTTACTTCTTTCTGCATCAGTTCATACAAATCTTCCCATGTTCTCAGAATTCCTCCTATTGGTTATTTCTTACCACGCAATAATATTTATCATATCACATACACGTGCCACAATTTGTTTAACCCTACCCCAATGGGCACACATTTATCCTACTTTGTTTTGTTGTTTTGTTTGTTTGTTTTTGATAACACAAAAAGTGCGGCTTCAAATTTTTTTGATATGCATGGGGCCTTTCTGCCTTTGACCTCCTTGGAGTATATGCCAAGTAATGGAATGTCTGAGTCAAAGGGTATGAAAAATTTAGGGACTTTTCTCACACGATTGTAAATCATTTCCCACAGCAGTTAGAATAATACACCACAGTTTCACGAAGAGTGTATTAATGTGCCTGACTTCCCATTGTTCCTCCAGTATTGACTCTTTCTGTCTTTGGTCATCTTTGGCAATTTCCTGGGTGTGAGATAAAACCTCAGAGTTGTTTTGACTCATTTCTCTCATTAGTGATTTGGAGCAATCTTTCAAATGGCTGTTATTAGTTTGCAGTTCTTTTGAGAACTTTCTTCATATCCTTTGACCACCTGTCTCTTTGAACTCCTTCATTTAGCTACTATAATCCCCCAGTCCCTCAAGGAGCCCATGCTCCCCTCCCAGAGCTTCCATTACTCTGGGAATTTGGACCCATTCCCTCACTGAGCCTTCATCTCCCATCTCAAATCCCTACTGATTCCCCTTCCCCCTCTCTAACTCACTAAGCTCACATCCCTACTCCCTGAGCCTCTCCTCCTCCATTACGGAATTACATCTCAGAGTCGGAAGGAATCTCAGAGCACATCTAGTCTAACCCTTGCCTAAACAAGAATCCTCTCTGCCCAGCATGTTGTCACTCGGCCTTTGACTGAAGACCCTCACTGGGACAGAGAGAGGGAATCTACTACTTCCTGACAGAACATATTCCACTCTGGATAGCTATAAATGTTGGGAATTTCTTATATCCGCTGAACCACCCATCACTCTCACAAAGCTTCCCACATCCTTTATAATCCCCTAAGCCCCAATCACTTAGTCTCCATCTCCACACTCAGGTCTTGTTCTCTTCACTGGGTTCCCTATTCCTTCATTATATTCTCTAAGTGCTCTTCAGGGAGCCTTCATGTCCTCAATAACCCACCATCCCCTCACTGAGTCCCCATCCTCTCATTGAGCCCCTGCATCAGTCACCAAGTCTCCATTCTCTCAACAAGCCCCTCTCCCATCTCTGAAGCTACATACTCCTGGGCGAACTGCCATCTTCTTCATTGTTCCCTCATCCCTACATTTATCCCCCATGCTCTTCATCCCTGACAATCTCCTTCCCATCCCTTTAAATCACCTTTGAAATACCTTCTAGCTGTTACAAGGAGGACCTTTGCCAGAAATCCCCAGCCCCCAAATAGCCTGCGACTGTCACCATGTCTGCCTCAGCTTCTCTACATTGCTCCCCCTCCTTCATGCAGTAGCCCTTGGGTTCTCCTAGAGCCTTGGTGTTGGGCCACTTCCCAAGAGGAAGGACCCCATGATGGGCCTGCCAGTATTTACTGATTCGCTCAATAAATACACCTACTACCTCAAACCCCTCCTGGGCTCTTAGGATAAAGCAAAGAGGGAAACTATACCCACTCGTAGCCACTCCATCTGTCCCCCAACTGTCCTTAATAATAGAGAAACTATTTCTCCATGAATCTCCTTCTCGGTTCCACCAAGGACTCTGGTGCCTCAGAAAGGAGACTCATAGACTCTCACTAAAGTGCAGCCACTACGAATATCACTGTGACTCAAAAGGCAAGGTGACTGACATCGGTGGTCCCAAAATTCATGGGAAACATGAAGAAGTATTTCTAAATCCATGGGAGAATAATAAAGGACATGACAGCAATTCCTTCTCTGGGCATCAGACTTACATTTTGCAAAGAAGCACTTCCATGTGAGAGAAGGGGATGTCAGATGTCTATACTTACAAAGTAGGGAATTGAGAAAGCAGCAGCTGAAAAGTGACTCACCCAAGGTCACAAACACTGAGCTGGAACTAGAATTCAGGATTCTAGACTCCCATAGCAAGGCTCTTCCCTTCGCATCTGGCTACCTGCACTTCCTGGGCTGGAAAGGCTGATAGATTTAGAGCCAAAAGAGATTTGAGAGACTAATTAGCATAACCCCTCATTTCTCACTGAATGTCAAGGAGCCACAGGGGTAGTATGGAGCAAAGGCAAGGACTGGTACTCAGTGCTCCAAGTCAAGAGCCAGGGCTTTTTCACTGAGCCAAGCAGTGAACATTTAGTAGACACCTACTATATGCCCAACATTTATTCAACAAACATTTCCTGAGCATCTTCTGTGTGCAAGTTGCGCTCTGTGCTGTGGCAGTCAGTTAAACAGAAGAAATAAAACCTAGTCCCTAACCACAGAGAGTTCCATTAGCTGCTTAGGAGATTGGAACAAGATTAGTTAAAACCATCCTTGGGTGCTTCTTACTTAGAAAGTAAAGTATAGAATGATTCAGGCATTCAAGGCCATCTGGAATTTGCCTCCAAATTACCCATCCAGCCTCATCTACCACTATATTTTAGCTAAACTAAACTACTCTCCTATCTCATTTTCTCCCATCCCCTAAACCTAGAAGACCCCACCCCAATATCAAAACTTCCACCTCCATCTCTTGGAGTCTCAGCTCACATGCCACCTCTTCCATGAAGCCTTCCCTGGTACCCCTCTTTTGCTGCTCCAGGTGGAAGGGATCTCTCCTCTTACAGAACTTTGCCTGGATTTATCTCATAGTAACTTAAAGTTGGAAAGGATGCCAGAAGGCATCTCATTTAAACTTTACCGAAACTACACAATGGTCTGTCTGGAGGTAATCTCGATGCCATGCTTTTGGAGGCCTGGAACATTTTCCCATGCTAGAAAGGCTACAGTCTTTCTCAAGGACTAATGGCAACTTGGTACAGGCACTCAGGAGCAGCAGCTGCCGCTGCTTGGCCCATCCGGGATGAATTCTTTGATCACTGAAGCCGGTGATACAAAGAATACAATGCAATGCAGAGTGTTCTTCCATGCTGTGTGAGCCTCGTCCCCTTCCACCTCTGCAGTGATGGGGCAGAGGGTGCCAGGAATCCCATAGATTTAGACCATCTAGAACACTCTCATTGTGAAGCCACGGTCCAGATACCAAGAAGCAGGGAAATACTCCCCAGGGGGAAGTGACACATTCTGGTTTCAACATTCTCACAATAAAGGGCGCTGGAAGACAGAGGTCTAAATTTTAAGGCTCCTGGGTTTTCTATGGAGAGACAAACACAGAAGGTGACTTGGTTGTGCAGCTGCAGCTCATCAAGAAACATCCTTTCGGGGTAGCTAGGTGCCTCCGTGGATAGAAGCCAGGCCTAGAGACAGAAGTTCAAATCTGGCCTCAGACACTTCCTAACTGTATGACCCTGGGCAAGTCATTTCACGCCAGTTGCCTAGCTCTTACTGCTCTTCTGCCTTGGAACTGATAGTATTAATTCTAAGACAGAAGATAAGAGTTTTTAAAAAGAAGAAGAAAGAAAGAAGCATTCTTTCATGGAATATTTGTTCATTTCATGTAATTCTCATGGTGAACATTTGTAAAGTCAGTCAACAAGCATTTCTTAAGCACCTTTTATTTACTGGGCACTGTGCTAAGTTTTAGGGCTACAGAGAAGGGAATGACGAATCCACAGTCTTTGTCCTCAGAGAGCTAAAATTCTAAAAGGGAAGACAACATATAAATAACTATATATAAGGAAATCTCTAATATAAATGGTAGGTGATCTCAGAAGGAAAGGGCTAGCAGAAGGGAGAACAAGAAAAGGCTTCCTAGAGATGGTGGGCTTCCAGCTGAGTCTTGAAGGAAGCCAGGAAGCCAAGGGGAGGAGGGAGAGCATTCCAGGTATGACAGACAGCCATAGAAAAGATCACAGAGGTAGGAGATAAAGTGTGATGTATGGGGCCCAGTAAATAAGCTGTTGTGGCTAGATTGTGGAGTATAAAGTAAAGAGAATGGTAAGCCTGGAAAGTAGGAAGGGCTTGAAATGCCAAATGAAGGACTTTAATCATGGAGATAAGAGCAAGCACCCAAGTTTATTGAGAAGAGGAGTGACACCATCAGACACATACTTTAGGAAAATTACTTTGGCAATTTAGAGGGTGGATTGGAGGAGTGGGAGACCTGAGGCAGAGCGATCTTCCTGTTAGAAGGCTACTGCAGCTATCCAGGTAAGACACGTCACTTTGCAAAAGTAGCAACCATGTAAATGGAGAAAAGAGGCCATACCCCAGGCATGTCGTAGAGATAAAAACACAACTTGACAACAGAGTTGATGTGTAGGATGAGGGTGAGGCAAGAATGACACCAAGCCTAGGCAAGTGGAATGTTGGTGGTGACCTCAACAGTAATGGGGAAGTTGGAAAGAGGAGAAGGTTGAGGGGAAAGATAATGGATGAGGTATCTTCATCTATGATGGGATAACTCCAGTTTAAAATGACAAGTGACAGATTACACTTTAAAGTTTACAAAGTGTTTTATGTGCTTTGTCTCATTTGAGCCACATGAGAGAGAAGAAAGAAAGAAAGAAAGAAAGAAAGAAAGAAAGAAAGAAAGAAAGGAAGGAAGGAAGGAAGGAAGGAAGGAAGGAAGGAAGGAAGGAAGGAAGGAAGGGAAGGAGAAAGAGAGAAAGAAAGAGAGAGAGAGAGAAAAGAAAGGGAGGGAGGAGAAAAGGAGGGTGGGAGGGAGGAAGGAAGAAGGATTTGTTAAGCATTTATAATGTGTGCTAGACAGTGTGCTAAACACTGGGGATTTAAGTACAAACTAAAGAAAGATGGACTCTGACCTCAAAAAGCTTACATTCTAATAGGATAAGACTCCACGAAGGGAAGCTGAAAGGGGCCACAAGAAGGAAGAAGGGCTGGGAAATAAGGAAACCAGTGTAGGGAGCATAGTGTGTTGTTTTTTTGTTTGTTTGTTTAAGTTCAGCAAATCAAGAACAAAGCCCAGAGGGAAATGAAGGCTGGCGGGCTTGGGCACCTCCACAAAATAGAGGCTCTACTAGGCTCTCATCAATGGGAAAATGGAGGAAGGCTTTGCAGAGGGATAAATCAGGGTGAGTGGGCCATGAGAGAACAGGCTATTCCAGGGAGAGGAAGCCCCAGGTACTGAAAGGGATTTCTAGTCTGAACCAGCAATAGATAGCACCTGGTTTTGAAGTCTAGAGAAAATTTTGGAAGAGGGTTGAGAAAGGAATGAGAAATAGATTGGGTGTTTGTTTTTGTACAGATTTGTGATTTTTATCAGAATAGAGAACACCAAGAGAGGGATATTCCCAACATAATCAGCAACTGTTCTGCAGCCTGTGATGAGAGGTACCTAGGACACTTACAAGTTAATTGACTTGTCCAGGATCACTGAATTGGTACATATTTGAAGCAGGACTTTATTCCAATAATAAATGGACAATATCTACTGCACCACCTTCTACTTTATAAGCCAACATCTGCTGCAGAGGAGGAGGAGATATAAAAATTCTATTAAAAAACTCAATTAATAACCTTCAGGTTAAATCAACACACTTTATTTTTAATTAATATTTTATTATTCTGAGTTACATGTAAAAGTTTAGTTGTATAAAAGCTTAGTTGTATAAAAGTTTAGTTGTATAAAAGATCAGCTGTACAATCCTACATAAGAGGATGGTGGAAGATCATGAGCTATATTCCTTAAGTTTACAAAAAGCTTAGCAAAAAATCCAATTAAGCCAGAGTAGCTTGAGAGTATGTAACACTGAAAATGGAAAGAGAACAAACAGGTGAAAAAAGGAAAAAGATCTGCCATGATATTTTATAACTATTTTCTTTAGCGATTCCAAGAGAAACCAGATTGAACTCTTTCACAAATGTCAATGTGCTTTAAGAAGGCATAGAAATGGCACTAAGCAAAATGAAGGTGGGAACCCCAATTAACTGGAATAGACCAAATATACACAGAGGTCCATGCTGCAGACAAAACTTTTATCGCCATCAGGGGATTAAGTCTTAGGAAATATGAAAGAGGAAAGGGTAATAAAGGGATTGGGAAAAAATATTACTCCCAAAAAAGACAATCGAGAAAGTGTTAATAACTATTCACTCATATGGGGCAGCTAGGTGGTACAGTGGACAGAGTGCTGAACCTGGAGTCAAGAGTTCAAGTCCAGCCTCAAGCACTTCCTAGCTTTGTGACCCTGGACAAGAAAATTTACTCTGCCTCAGTTTCCTCCTCTGTAAAATGAGCTGGAGAAAGAAATGGCAAACCATTCCAGGATCTTTGCCAAGAAAACCTCAAATGGGGTCACAAAAAGTCAGACAAAACTAACAATCACCCATATGCCTACTTTCTCATTTCTTTGCAAAATATTTTTTTACTACCAAATCGATACAAATAACCAATATATATATATATATCAGGATATTCTTGATTAAGCTATGAGTAAGGAATGGGCAGGGTTTCACAAATATTACCCTTCTGTAGACCATGTCTTTTCAGTCATCCTGTTACCTGAACAATTCATACAAGACCCCATTGTGCTGATTTTTTGTTGACTATTAAAACACAATTGTTCTAGGAGACCAAGTTGCTAACTTAAAGGTTTTCCTCCAACAAGGTACTTCCAGTGCATATATTACAAAAGTCCTTGAAAAATTCAACAAAGATAACTTTGTTTAAGATAACTATACAGGTAGATGCTGATTAGTACAAATAAGGAATCCCATAAAGTGGTTGCATTTTCTAATGAGCATTGCATAGTTGACTGGACTGGAACTAATGACTGTGTTTTATATAATTATAACTTATAAATAGAGCAAAAGGTTGCCACAGTGGATAGAGCACTGGGCTTGAAGTCAGGAAGACTCATTTTCCTGAGTTCAAATCCAGCTTTACACTTACTAGCTCTATGACCCTAGGTGAGTTACTTAACCCTGTTTGCCTCAGTTTCCTCCTCTATCAAATGAGCTGGACAAGGAAATAGCAAATCACTTCCAGTATCTTTGCCAAGAAAATCCCAGAGTCACAAAGAGTCAGAGGTAACTGAAGAACTTCAAATAGCACAGATTTGCATACATGTGACCACTTCAGGGGGTCCATTAACTGCCCTAATCTGAACCTACCGGTAACATAATCTAAGAATGCAATGAGAGATAATGGGTAAATAACTTTGGGGCTCTATTGATAGCCATTTATTGTCAACTTGGTGACTTAGTTACGTGATGTACTTCTAGCACACAAGATCCACCCATGAGGATTTACATAAGGGTACAGACAGCAGAAGGTGCGGAGCAAATCCTTCCATTGTAGAGATCATAGCCCCAATGAAGTATTAAAGCAACAATAATTAATAATAGTGGCAATACCCTTGCAGAGTGCTTTACAAAGTGCTTTATATACATTGGCACATTTGATTCCCTCTAAATTACAGGCAAAAGGATCACTGATTTGCCTCCAGTGATGGGGAATCCATTCTCTCCTAAAGGAGTGATTTCCAACTTTGGAATTGAATGACTGTTTAGCTAACTCAAAATTATGTGAATCCAACATTTTCTCCTCTGTAACATTTATCCACTGTTCCTAGGTCTGGCTATTAGAACCAAGCAGAGAAAGTCTATATATATTCTTTGTTGTTTTTCAGTCGTTTCAGTCATGTCTAACTCTCAGAGTCCCCATTTGGGCTTTCCTTGGCAAAGATACTGAAGTGTATCTTTACCATTTCCTTCTCCAGGTCATTTTACAGATGAGGAAACTGAGGCATACAGGATTCAGTGACTTGCCCAGAGCCACACAGCTAGTATATGTCTGAGACCAGATTTGAACTTAGATCTTTCTGACTCCATTCCTGAAAAATAGCCACTGTCTGGGATTTCTTAGACTGCAGAGACTAGGAAAGATGCTTCAGGATTGAAGAAGAGCATGAAATATTTTCTTCATATTTGTTTGAAAGGGAAGAAAGGGAAGTCTATGAACTTATAGACTAATAAGCTGGATAAAATTCTATGATGATATTGCTTTCAAAAGTCCCTCATGAATTATTAAAAGGATAGTTTGTCAAAGGAAGTAGTATTCACCAAGAGCAAGAACAGGTTATAGTCATCAACCTAGAGCAGTGGTTCCCAAACTTTTTTGGCCTACCACCTCCTTTCCAGAAAAAATATTACTTAGCGCCCCCTGTCACATACTATCACCGCCCCCTTAGAGTTATTCGCTGCCCCCAAATGCACCTGTGGCCATCACTGCCCCTCTGGATCGCTGCAGCACCCACCAGGGGGCAGTGGCGCCCACTTTGGGAATCACTGACCTAGAGCAAGAAGATCAAATACAGTCTAATCTACTCTCTTCCTTCTGCATTTATTAATACTATCTCATTTCATCCTCACAACAACCCTGAGAGGTAGATGCTGTTATTATCCCCATCTTACAGTTGAGGAAGCTAAGGCGATAGAGGTTAAGTGATTTGCCCAGGGTCACCCAGCCAGAAAGTGAAATGAAGAAACTGAGCGATGGAGAAATTATGTGACTTCCTCTTGTCATTCAGTTACCAAGTGGCAGAATCCAAACCCATATTCTCCTACGCCAAATCTCATGCTTTTTCCATTCTACCACACTAGCATCATTTCCTTTTTGGATAGTGTTCCGGGACTGTTGGATAAGGAACGTTCTGTATATTGGCCTAAGGATATGAGAAAAGGCTATCATGTTATTTTCTTAAACAGAGTGGAGAGATGTGGGCTAGACAATAGTACAGATCGGTGTATTTGGAACAAGTGAAATGGCCCAAACAAGAAAGTGGTTATTAATGGTTTGATGTCACCTTGGAAGGTCTCCATTGGAGTGCCCAGGGGTTCTGTGTTGGCCCTGTGCTGAGCAATATTTTTATCAATGTCCTGGATAAAGGCATAGATGGCATACAACTAATTTGTAGGTAACAAAAACCTTGGAAGCATTCCTAATACATTAAATGATGGAATCAAGATCCAAAAAGAGGTGGACAGGACAGGCCATTAGAGTGAAAGTAATAAGATGAACTTTAATACAGATAAATATATAGTCTTACACTTGAGCCAAGAAAATCAATTGCAGAAAACCAGGATGGGGGGAGGTATGTCTAGACAGCAGCTGACTTGAAAAAGATTTTGGGGTTTTAGTGTATTACAAACTGAATATTAGTCAATCATATGCTATAGCAGACAAAAAGGAGGCACTAGGTGGCACAATGGATTGAGTACTGGGCCTGAAGTCAGGAAGGCCTGAACTCAAATCTGTCCTCAGACACTAGTAATTACTAGCTGTGTGACCATGGACAAGTCACTTAACCTCTGTTTGCCTCAGTTTCCTCAACTGTAAAGTAGGGATAATAAAAGTGCTTGTGTCCTAAGGTTGTTATGAGGATCAAGTAAGATAATATTTGTAAGGTGCATAGGTATGGCAAATAATACACACTATATAAATGTAGCTATTATTTTCTTTTTCTTTTTTTTTTAACCCTTACCTTCCATCTTAGAATCAATACTGTGTATTGGTTTCAAAGCAGAAGAGTGGTAAGGGTAGGCAATGGGGGTCAAGTGACTTGCCCAGGGTCACACAGCTGGGAAGTGTCTGAGGCCAGATTTGAACTTAGGACCTCCCATCTCTAGGCCTGGCTCTCAATCCACTGAACTAACCAGCTGCCCCCTAAATGTAGCTATTATTATAATCATTATTCTTGTTGTTATCATTATTATTCTTTTAAAAGTCAATGAGCTCTTAAACTGCATTAAGAGAGATATCAGATCCCAGGACTAACTGAGGGGAGAGGACCGCCCTGGTCTGACCACATCTGGATTTTGTGCCCAGCTCTGAGTGACCCAATTATAAGCTAGAAAGCATTCAGAGGAGACCTGCCAGGATGGTACAGAGCTTGGAGGTCACACCACAGAAGGACTGGTTGAATGACTTAAGATAGTGATGGGGAACCTTTTAAGAGCCCAAACTGCAACCTTCACGATGCATGTGAGCCACCCCCTTTTACTCCAGACAGGGGAGGGAGGAAGTGCTGCCATTGGGCTGCTGAGCAGAGGGATGGGCGATGAGAGAAATGCCCTTAGGCCTGGGTGGAGAAGGGGAGGGGAGCATGCTTGTGTGTCCACTTGTGTGCTTGAGTGCACACACACACACACACACACACACACACACACACACACACACACCAGCACATGTGCTATAGGTTTACCAACACGGCTTAGGATATTTAGCCTGTTGAAGAGAAGATTCAAGCTGTGGTCAAATATTTGAAGGGATGTCCTATGGAAGATGAGATTTCCTGATCTTGCTTGAACTTAGGGGACAACTAGGTGCCACAGTGTATAGAGTACCAGGCCTAGAATCAGGAAGACTTGAGTTCAAATGCAGCCATCAGATACTTATTAGCTATATGACCCTGGGCAAGTCACTGAAGCCTGTTTGCTTCCGTTTCCTTCTCTGTAAATGAACTGGAGAAAGAAATGGCAATCCATTCCAGTACCTTTGCCAAGAAAGCTCCAAATAGAGTCATGAAGAGTCAGGTGTGACTCAAACAAAAAAACAAGAAAAACTTGGCCTTAGGGGTCAGAAGCAGGAACAGTGGGTGAAAGTTACAGAGAATTAAATTTATGGTTGATATTCAGAAAATTTTGGAATAGAGCAAAAGTGAGGGAGGGGAGAGACAGCTAAGTAGGTCAGTGGATGGAGAGCCAGGCCTAGAGATAAGAGGTCCTCAGTTCAAATCTGGCCTCAGACCCTTCCTAGCTGTATGACCCTGGGCAAGTCATTTAAGCCCCATTGCCTAGTCTTTGCCACTAAATATACAGTGTCGATTCTAAGACAGAAGGTAAGGGTTAAAAAAAAAGAAGTGTGTGTGGGGGTGAAGGTGAGGGTGAGAGGAGATGGCACCTACTATGTGCTAGGCACTGGGCTAAGCACTTTACAGATATTATCTCATTTCATCCTTACAACAACCCTGAGAGGTAGGTGCTGTTATTATCCTCATCTTACAGTTGAAGAAGCTAAGGCAGATAGATGTTAAGTGATTTGCCCAGGGTCTGAGGCTGGAAAAAGAACTCATTGAGACTTTAAATGCCAGAAGGATGAGACTGTACTTTTTTATTTATTTTTATTTTTTTTAAACCCTTACCTTCTCTCTTAGAATCAATACTGAGTATTAGTTCTAAGGCAAAAGAACAGTAAGAGCTAATGAATGGAGGTTAAGTGACTTGCCCAGGGTCACACAGCTAGGAAGTGTCTGAGGTCAAATTTGAACCCAAGACATCCCATCTCTGGGCCTGACTTTCAATCCACTGAGCCACCCAGATGCTCCTGAGATTGTATATTTTAATCTCAGAGGCAGCTGAAGATTTACAAGATGACATGGATGCCTGATCTTTGGGGCTAATTATACAGAACCCATTGATCTAAATTCATCTAACACTATTCTCTCTCCCTTGTAGCACAATTATCTGAAGATCTGTTCTTCCTATTAGGTTTTGTCACTCTATGAGGGCAGAGACTGGGATTCCTTTTCATTTTTTACCCCCAGCATCTACCTAGCACAATTACCTGCCCGCAGTGCTTTAATTTGATTTATTTATTGAATCAAATTCTGAAAAAAAAAATTAACTTGCAGGGCAAGATTTTTATTATAATTCAGGTCAGGAGAAGAAAAATTGATAACAATCATAGATGCTATGAGAGTATGTCACTGAATGTTAAATAGAGAAAAGACCTTAAAAGTCTCCTAGTCAACACTTTCATTTTGCCAAAGGGGGAACTCAAGCAAAGATCAGAGGACTTGTTAGCAAGGAACTAAGAGATATTGAAATCAATTCTTTCTACTGCAACCAGAGGGGTGTACAAAATAAATGGAACAGAGAGATCCCTGGGGGCTAAAATAGGATTAGGAGTCAGGGGGCTTCAGTTCTAGTTCCTGGCTCTGCCACTGATTCCCTGTGGGTGACCTTGAGAGTGTCCTTTCCCTTCTCTGGACATCAATTTCCCCATGTAGGAAAGGAAGAGACTGGATTGGATGATCTTTCAACCCTGTAATCTACAGGTTCTGTGTAAGGCAGAGGGAAGGAACTGGAAATGTGACTTAGCCAGGGAAGCCATCCATATTTGAGCCTCCACCTCTTCTCTCCCAAATTGCCTTGGCATTTGGGTTCAGGTCGGGGTAGGGATCCGGGAGTGGGATTTGAAGTTACCCCTGTGGACAGCCATAGGCCCAGACAGCTTCCTCTCCAGTTTCCCGAACCCCAAGAACAAGATACCCCCAGGGAGGTGAGAGGAAAGAAGAAGGAAGTGAAAGGAAGGGAAGAAGAGAAAAGTCGGAAGGAAGATGGGAGGAAGGAAGAGAGAAAAGACAGAAGGAAGAAAAGAAGGACAGAACAACAAGCATTTAAGGTCCTCTCGTGTGCTGAGCAATGGCAAATTCAAAGTTTAGCTAAGGTATGGTCCCTGCCCTCACTCAGTTCACTGTTCAGGAAGGGAATAAGATACAAAACTTGATCAACCATTTTCCATGACAAAGCTCAGTAGAAAGGTGCAATGAATCAACCCAAAACATTGATTAAGGGCCGGGCACTGTGCTAAACCCTGAGAATACCGAGACTAAAAACAAATGGTTCCCGCCCTGAAAGAGTTTACATTCTAAACCGGGGTGAAACCTGAGGGATAAGAGGAGGGAAGCTGCTACTGGGCTGGGTATCAGGGAAGGGGGAGAGGAAAGAGGTGGAGTAGAGAGGAAGAGGGAGAAGCGAAAAGGGGAGCGAGGATAAGGGGGCCCAGGGACTGAGGGCGTGGAAAATAGAGGGGGAGAGAGGGAGAACGAAGAAAGGGAGGAGAGAGAAGAATGAGATGTGGAAAGAGAGGGAAATAGTAACAGAGAGGGAGGGAAGTCGGGGCAGGGCGCACACCAGGTGGCCGAAAGGGAAAGCGAAAGCTCCCTCGGACTTTCGCTTTTACAGTCTCTGTCGAACCTCCGAGCCCCCTAGCCCCTAAGCAGCCAGCCCTTCCTGTCCTGTCCAGTTTCGGTGTCCTGCTCCTCGTTCCCCACCTCTAGACGGCTGAGAGCAAAGCGCAGGAGCTCCAGAGTTCGGCAGGGAGCTGTCCGGGGAAGTCCAGTTAAGTTCGCTCCCAGGGTGCCTAATCCCGAGGCGCCGTCCGAGTCAGGAAGACGGGTGCAAGGCCATGGCAGAGCCAGGTGGCCCCTTGCGGCTCCGGGACTGGCTGGTGGCGCAGATTGAAAGCGGACACTACCCTGGGCTCCGTTGGGAGAACCGAGAGAAGACGATGTTCCGCATCCCCTGGAAGCACGCGGCCAAGCAGGACTACAAGCAGCAGCAGGATGCCGCGCTGTTTCGGGTAAAGCGGCAGTGCTGAGCCGCAGCCTGAGGGGGGAGGAGGGGGTTGCTGAAGCCGGGACACTTCGAGCCGCCCCGGGGTCACCCACGAGGGCAGAAAGGGGCCCAGGGCTGGGGAGAGGGGTACGTCGGGTTTCATTCTAATCAGTAGAGCCCCCAGGTGGGCGCTGTTTCAACAGCAGACGAGATGGGACAGGGAACAGAGCGGGAGACCCAAGTTCGAGTCACAACTTTGATCCTGTGAACTTCAACTTGGGTTTCAGTTTCTTCTTCTGTTTAAGGACAACATCGAACGGCATGGCTTCTGCGCTCCTCTCTAGCCCTCAGCTTCTTTGTCTCTCCAAGGAACATAGGTTCATAATTTAAGAGCTGGAAGGGGCCTTAGAGGCCATCTAGTCCAACTCGGGCCCCCATTTTACAGATGAATAAATTGAGTCTACAAGGTTAAGTGACCTGCCTGGAGGTCATTGAGTGTGTCAAAGGTGGGATGTTCCCAGGTCTTCCTGAAATCCGAGTTCAGACCTCTATCAGAGACCTGGCCCCTGCCCCTAGGAGGTCTCCGTTTAGGTGAAAAGGCACCATTAACTCAGGGCATGCTAGGTACGCCTTGAAACAGGGTCTGTGGTACAGTAGGTCTTTCAGGGTAGAGAAGAAATTACTGTGGTTTGGACCAGACTTGTCCTCAGTGTCTGCTAGATGGTGCGGAGGACTTGAGTTCAAATCCAGACTCTGACATTAGCTGTGCCACCATGTGATGTCAGTTAGTTTCATTCAAGCTTCAATTTCCTCAACTATAAAATGGGGGTCCTACCAGCGTCAACCTTCCAGGACTGTGGTAAGAATCAAATAAGTATTTGTAAAGGGCTTGCCAAAACCTAGCACTTTATTTGCCCTTCATCAAAGAAATCCTTTCCTTCCTGCCTCAGTGAAAGATCTGAGATATAGACCTGGGAGGTGGGGAAGTTCAGAAAACATCTGCCTAATTCTGCACTCTCGTTGGACAGATCAAGAAACTGAAAGGCAGAGAACTGAAACCACTTGCTCAATGGAGGCCACACAACTTTAATAGTTTAATACAGAAGAGCTGGGTTTGATCCGGGTCTAACTATAAAACTAGGGAGGTTTCTCCTGCACCAAGTTAGAAGGGACTCATGAGATGACCTCCTAGTCCAATTTCATTTTCCAAAGGAGGGGAAAAGCCTTGAGATCAGAAGTGAAAGACAAAATTTTCCTGGTAGAGGAGCTAAGACTTGAGTTGGGCTTGAAGGATGGAGCAGATTTGGAGAATGTCACATAGTCAATAGAAGGGACCTCAGAGGGCATCTAGCAGGACCTTTACAACATCTCAGACAGTAGACCATCCAGCCTCTGCTAGAAGACTCCAAGTCTTCATAGGGAGGCTGAATGATCTCTATTTGAACTAAGAACTGAGGCTTAGTTCCCTCTTTCCTTCCTTCCTACTCTCCTTCCTTCCCTTCCGTCTTCCTTTCTTTCCCTTCTTCCTTCCTTTCTTCCTTCTTTCCTCTTTCCCTCCTTCTCTTCCTTTCCTTCTTTCTTCTTTCCCTCCTTTTCCTTCCTCTCCCTTCTTCCCTCCTTTTTTCTTCCTTCTCTCCTTCCTTCCTTCTTTTCCTCCTTCCTTTTTTATTTCCTCCTTCCTTCTTTTCCTCGCTCCTTCTTCCCTTTCTTTCCCTTCCTTCCCTCCTTCCTTCCCTCCTTCCTTGCTTTCCTCCATCCTTTTTTCCTTCCTTCCTTGGTTACTATGTCCTAGATTTAAATCTCTCCACTTATTAGCTGTGTGGGCATGGATAATTCACTTAACCTTTCAGTGCTTCAGGTTCCTCATGTGTAAAATAAAACAGTTTTACAAGATGATTCATTAGATCCCTTCCAATTCCATATCCTAAATATTTATATGGATAGATTAAATGACTTAGGCACTGTATGCAAGATGCATTGAAAGGGAGCCACTAAAGATGAAGAGACCATATAGGAAGCTCTTCTAAAAGTCCAAGCAAAAGGGAATAATGCCCTGGTCTTGGGAATGGAAAGGAGGAGATGAATAGGAGAAATAATTTTGAGCTAAAAGTGACAGAACCTGGCAACTGATTGATGGTAGGAAATGAGAAAGAGAAAAGAATCACAAGTCTCTAGTTATCTGTTTGGATGATAGAGCAGCCACTAGAAATGGGGCAGCCTGAAGGAAGGGTTGGTTTTTCAGGGGAAGACCCTTCCCACATCCAAATGCTTTACCCTGTGATCCCCTCCCTCAGCATCTTTCTTTCAAATTTCAGGCCAGAGTATCTTCAGTTTGTCTTCCTATGTAGGCAGAATTCCCAGAGCCAAGTCCCAGGAGAGAAAGTCTAGAGACTTGAACCTTGGGTTCTTTTTCCCTAGGCCTGGGCCATTTACAAAGGTAAATACCAGGAGGGCACAGACAAAGCTGACCCATCTGTTTGGAAAACCCGACTCCGCTGTGCCCTCAACAAGAGCACAGACTTCCAGGAAGTGGTTGATCGGAGCCAACTGGACATCTCTGAGCCCTACAAGGTCTACCAGATCATCTCTGAGGGGATCCGCAACCTGGGTATTCATACATTCAAGAACATGTGATTGGAAAGCAAGAGATCCAATTTCTGGTTCTCTGGGCATCAAAGAACCTAAGCTTTGCTGGGGGGGTGAGGATGAGGGGTGCATCAGAGGGCTCTGGGGAATACTAGAAGCAGAGAGGAACAAGGATTTCTCAGGGCCTTGAATTAGACTCATATGTACTTGCTTTTCCTACAGAGGATGAGGAGCAGCAGGGTCATCTGAGAACCCCCCAAGATCTATCATCTGAGCCTCTCCAGAGGCCAGACCAGGTCAGTGTACAGACATCCATTCTACCTCTAACCCTGCCCCATTCTCCTGACCCTAAAGTGGCCCTTCCCTTCCTTAATTCCTTCATAATTAATCAGCCCCATCCCTTCCAGCCCCATATTCCCCTCCTCCTTCCAACTTAGGGCACTGAGACTGGGAAGCTGCCCTTCTTATAGCATCTTCACATCCAATTTCACTCCCTCCCACTCTCGGTTGTGCTGCCCACAATCTCATCCCCAAGGCACTTGAGCTGTTGTCTACCAAAAACTAGATGCTGGTGTATGCTTACATAATTAGTTGGTGGCTCTTCTGCTTAGCAATGAGTCCTCACCATTTTATTTCCCCATTGAGATCTTGTTCCATCCTGGAAGGCCAGCCCATTCTGGTGAAACCAGTGGCTGGACTATAGTCTCAGCTGCCCCACATGCCCTCACCCCTCATAGCCCTCTCTCCCAATGCCTAGGCTGGCTCAGACTCAGCTCCTGAGGAGATTGGCAAGGAAAGGATTCCTAAGGGCTGCCTTCAGGTTCCCCCAGCCCCCTGCTTTACCAGTCCAAAGGCTGAGCCTGGTAAGGGAGGGGCCTTTGTGGGCTTGGGTCTTCCTATCCTCTTTGGCCCTCCTTATCCTTTAACTCGTCCTTCTCTTTCCACTTCCTATTCTCTTTTTCCCAGAGGTATCCTACTCTCTGGGCCCTGAAGGGGGGGAGCTGGTCAGGAAGAGGACCTGGCACACTCGGGGTATACCAGGGCAAGGTTACACTGGTACTCTTTCTATCTCCCTCTCCCCCTGTCCAGGGTACCAAGTGACAGGCACGTTTTACGGTTGGGACCCTTCACAGAGTCGCCTTCCCCCAAGCCTAACATCCTTGGAGGATGTCAGCAACTCTGGTAAGGACCAGCAGCCTGGAAGCTTTCTCTGAACCCTCAGTCCTCCTCCCTTGCCCTAGCTCTCAAGATTGATCCTGTGCTTTGTTCACAGAAACCCTGTGAGGCAGACTTTAATTGCCCTCATCTCACAGAGGAGGAAGCAGGTTCAGAGCAATTAAGTGACTCACTGTGAAAAGGGTGTGGAACTGGCCTGGGAGGTGAGGAGGGTTCGCCTATCCAAAAAGTCAGGTGTGAACCTCTGTTCATCACTCACATACTTAGACTTAGCTTCCTCCCCCTCTCCCAGCGGGGAGATCAGAGCCTCTTACTGGGGAGAGCTAATTCCATCCAGGCTACTGAATGGCTGAGTCTGGGGTGCTTAGCCTAGGGCAGTGATGGCAAACCTTTTATTTATTTTTTTTCATTTAATAATTTTTATTTTTAGAAAGGTTTACATGATTACATGATTCATGCTTTTGCTTTCCCCTTCACACACACACCCCCATAGCCGATGCGCATTTCCACTGGTTTTAACATGTGTCATTGATCAAGACCTATTTCCAAATTGTTGATAGTTGCATTGGAGTGGTAGTTTCGAGTCTACATCCCAATCATGTCTGCCTCAACCCATGTGTTCAAGCAGTTGCTTTTCTTCTGTGTTTCTGCTCCTGCAGTTCTTCCTCTGAATGTGGGTAGCGTTCTTTACCGTAAGTTCCTCAGAACTGTCCTAGGTCATTGCATTGCTGCCAGTACAAAAGTCCATTACATTCTATTTTACCACAGTGTATTGGTCTCTGTGTACAATGTTCTTCTGGCTCTTCTCCTTTCACTCTGCATCAACTCCTGGAGGTCTTTCCAGTTCACATGGAATTCCTCCAGTTTATTATTCCTTTGAGCGCAATAGTATTCCATCACCAGCATATACCACAATTTATTCAGCCATTCCCCAATTGAAGGGCATACCCTCATTTTCTAGTTTTTTGACACCACAAAAAGCACGGCTATCAATATTTTTGTACAAGTCTGTTTATCTATGATCTCTTTGGGGTACAATCCCAACAATGGTATGGCTGGATCAAAGGGAAGGCATTCTTTTATAGCCCTTTGAGCATAGTTCCAAATTGGATGGCAAACCTTTTAAAGGGGTGAATGATATGAGAAATGTCCTCAGGTGCCCATGGAGAGAAGGAGGGGAGCAGCCTGGCCCCGAGTCCCTCTGGCTTTCTAGTGATAAACTCTGGCAAACTCTGTGCTGGATCAATGGTGTGCATGCCCACAGAGAGGACTTAGAGTGCCCCCCACCCCGCACACATACTATAGGTTCATCACCACAGTCCAAGGGTCTGTGAACTTTTTAAAATATGTATTTATAGAACCTTACTTCAATATGATTGGCTTCCTTTGCAGTCCTGTATCTTATTTTATACACTTAAAAACATTCTTCTGAAAAGGTGTCCTGTAGGCTTTACCATACTGTCAAAGGAATTCATGACACAAAAATGATTACAAACCCCTAGTCTAGACACAACCTTCTACCCTGTCATAAACACATACAACAAGACTCCTAAACACATGTACCTGTGCCTATATACACTAATGCCACATTTAATATGCATGTATGCATCATACACTCAACATGTCCATATGTATATGTGCATGGACCCACATTCATGCCCACAGAGTTGGGACCATAGCTACATCATCCCTCTCTTTCCTCAGTAAGGTCAGTGTCTGCTTCATTGTCTTTCTCTCTACTCTAACATCTGCTATTGCCTTAGAGGACTTCAACATGCATATTGATTTTCTCTCAATTACTCTAACTTTCCACTTCCCCAGTATACACAATTTTCATGATTCATTCTTCCACTTCACTCCCAAATCTTACTAGCACCCATAAATATAATCATTTCAGTCATGTCCAACTCTTCCTGACCCCATTTTTGACAAAGATTCTTAAGTGTTTTGCCATTTCCATCTTCAGTACATTTTACAGATGAGGAAACTGAGGTAAACCACGATTAAGTGGCTTACCCGGGGTCATACAGCCAGTAAATATCTGAGATCAGATTTGAATTCAGTTCTTCCTAACCCCAGATCCATCGTTCTATCCACAGCACCACCTAGCTGCCTATAATATATGTTCATAAACTCAAAAATTCTTTGATCATAGTGCATAGAGTTGACCTTGGAGCCAGGAAGACTTGGATTCTATCCCTACCTCTCATATATACTGATTGTGTGACCTTGGGCAAGTTGAGTTATTTAATTTTTCAGTGCTCTAGGCAAGTCTTTTTTTTATTTGAAATTTTTTATTTAATTAATTAATTTAAAATATTTTCCCATGGTTACATGATTCATGTTCTTTCCCTCCCCTCCTCCCACCCCCCTCCTATAGCCAACGAGCAATTCCACTGGGTTTTACATGTGTCATTGATTGAGACATTTCCATGTTATTAATATTTGCACTAGGATGATCATTTAGAGCAGTGATTCCCAAAGTGGGCGCTACCGCCCCCTGGTAGGTGCTGCAGTGATCCAGGGAAGCGGTGATGGCCATACTTTTTTTGGTTTTACATTATATTCTGAGTTCATTAAGTAGTTTCATAATTTCCAGGAGGTGCTAAGTAATATTTTTTCTGGAAAGGGGACGGTAGGCCAAAAAAGTTTGGGAACCACTGATTTAGAGTCTACATCCCCAATCATATCCCCATTGACCTGTGTGATCAGGCAGGTGTTTTTCTTCTGCATATCTACTCCCACAGTTCTTTCTCTGGATGTGGATAGCGTTCTTTCTCATAAGTCCCTCAGAATTGTTCTGAGTCATTGCACTGCTGCAAGTACAGAAGTCCATTACATTCTATTTTACTACAGTGTATCCGTCTCTGTGTATAAGGTTCTCCTGGTTTTGCTCCTTTCACTCTGCATCAATTCCTGGAGGTCATCCCAGTTCACATGGAATTCCTCCAGTTCTTTATTCCTTTTAGCACAATAGTATTCCATCACCAACAGATACCATAATTTGTTCAGCCATTCCCCAATAGAAGGGCATCCCCTCATTTTCCAATTTTTTGCCACCACAAAGAGCGTAATTATAAATATTTTTGTGCAAGTATTTTTTCTTATGATCTCTTTGGGGTATAAACCCAGCAGTGGTATGGCTGGATTAAAAGGCAGCTAGTCTTTTAAAGCCTTTCTGGCATAATTCCAAATTGCCATCCAGAATGGTTGGATCAATACACATGTTTCTTTTTTTTTTTTTTAACCCGTACCTTCCATCTTGGAATCAATACTGTGTATAGGTTCCAAGGCGGAAAAGTGGTAAGGGCTAGGCAGTTAAATGACTTGCCCACGGTCACACAGCCTAGAAGTATCTGAGGTCATATTTGAACCCAGGACCTCCCATCTCTGGGCCTGGCTTTCAATCCACTGAGCCACCTAGCTGCCCCCATGTCTTAAAGTTTCATAAAAGGTGCTGAACTGCATTGATAGAGGGAGTTTCTTTATGTGGGAGTTTCTCATACTCATAAAATATCAAGTCTATTCACTCTCTCCATCACTGCCTCTCCCTATGCCTTAGAAGCACTAATCCTATTCTTTGTCCCTGGGATCTCCAGTCACTCCACACCTCAATACTTTTTCCAGGTTGTCACACTTATTCTCTCCTTCCCAATCTTAATCCCTTGGTGAACCATCCTCTACCCTATCCTCTACTTTTGAATCCCTTGCACCCCTTGCCCTACAACCTTACCATTTAACTTCTCATTCAGCTACCAAAGTGATTTTCCTAAAGTACAGATCTCCCCAGTGACCCCTTGTTACTTTCACAATCCAATAATAAGTTTATTTATTCGTTTGTTATTTAAGGCTCTTCAAAATCTGGTCTGCCTCTACTTTTCCAGTCTTTTTACTCTGTTTCCTTCTGAAAGCTCTATAATCCAGTCATGGTGGTCTGCTTATTTTTTGTTCTTCAGTCCTCCATCTCCTGCCTCCTATTGACACCCTTGGCTCAATTCTCCACTCAGAGGTAGCCTTTCTGCATTACTCCAACCAGAGGTTTCCTTCTATCTACTCTGTATGTATCTTACATGTACTTATTTATTTGCATGTTATCTCTTTATTAAAACCTGAGCTCCTTGAGGGGCAGGGACTGCTTTTTTCTTTTCTTGTATGCCCAATGCTTGTCATGGTACTTGGCATACTGTATAGCTTTAAGAAATGCTTGTCGATTACTTGATGACTCTCCACTTTTCATTCATGCACTAGGTATGTACTGAGTGGTTAATATGTATGCCTAATCCTGTGTTCAATTATTTTGTGACAGAGTACTCAGAAAATAGACAGCTTCCAACCTCCCAAGGCTCCTCATCTAGTCAGGGAGATGAATGACAGAGGATGGGAGTATAAAATCAGGGAACAGAGTGTATGGCTCAGACTCTAATCCCTCCTCCTTTAGGAAGTATTCCCTGATTATATATAGCTCCAAATATTGAATTGATTATAGCTCCAAAGGCTTTATTTCCTCACTATCCTACAGACAGTTCCACTTACTAGACCCAGTCCACAGTTGCCTGGCCCTTTCCCAATCCAGAATGCCATCTCCTCAGCTCAACTGCATTCCCTGAGGGCTGGGACCCATTTGTTTGATCTCCAGCTCCTCCTCAGGACCCTGGACAGGGCTGGAAGTTTAGTCAATGCTCCGGAAATGATTGGGGATGATTTGATTGCTCACTCCAGACTGCTGGCTCCATGTCCGTCTGTACTACCGAGATGTCCTGGTGAAGGAGGCTATTGCTTACACTGCCGAGGGCTGCCGTTTGACCACCCGGCCTGTGCCAATGGACAGCCCACACCTCTATGGCCCTGCCAGGCTGGAGCAGATCCAATTTCCATCACCTCACTCTCTGCCAGGGGCCAGTCCACCTGTCACCCAGATCTTGGAGCGTCTCTTGCCTCACCTGGACAAGGGAGTCCTGCTTTGGGTAGCTCCTGAGGGGGTCTTTGCGAAGAGGCAGTGCCAGGGTCGGGTTTACTGGAGAGGCCCTCTGGCACCCCACTGTGACCAGCCCAACAAATTGGAAAGGGAGAAGACCTATAAGCTGTTGGACACCCAGCTGTTCCTGGATCGTAAGAACCTGATGGGGAAGACCTGGCAAGGAGCAATTTGGGGCTAATAGAGGGTTAATGGTGTGAGAGGAGCACAGGGAGATGAGGGTGCCTTTTGCATAAAGTAAGATCAGTGTTCAGTGAAGAGGCATGGGTTTGAGACCCCTGGCTAAGTTGTTTTCTGAGTTTCATCGTCCTTACAAGGGAGATTGTATTTTTACTCCATATAGGTCTTACAGTGTCTGGGTGAAGGAAGCATTTTGTAAAACTTAAAGTGATGTAAAAGCATGAGCTGCTGTTGATGTCACTTCACTCACAAAATTTCAGAGGTATCACACCCTAATGGGTGAATGGAAAGAGAAGGAAGGAAGGAAGGAAGGAAGGAAGGAAGGAAGGAAGGAAGGAAGGAAGGAAGGAAGGAAGGAAGGAAGGAAGGGAGGGA
>NC_058131.1:334810882-334836477 GCF_016433145.1 Gracilinanus agilis | reverse complement strand
CCTCTCGGCCTCCTGCCCTCACTCCTTCCTCTCCTTCCCCACAACCCTTATTCTTTCTCCTGTGGTCCCCCCAGAGGATCCCCCTCTTTTATACTCTCCCCCCCCACCACCACCATCCATTCTCCCTTCCTCCTCACCCTCATCTCCTCCTCCTGAGGGAGAAGCCCTTGTTTGCAAAGGGGAAAGGATGGAGTCCTAAAAGGAAACTGGAGTGTCTGGAGAAGAAGTATAGAGAAGGGAGATGGTGAGGGGTGGGGGGAGAGAAAAGGAAGAGGAGAAGGGGGGAGGCAGGAGCGACAAGAGGGGAAACAGAGGGAGGAGGGAAAGGACAGAGATGAGCAGCCCCCAGGCCGAATGGGAAGGAAAGTGCTGAGCCACCTCTGGAGATGGAGGAGCCCGAGGAAGGAGAGAGGCGAGAAGGCAGCTAGGAATCTCTAGTCCGACTTTGCGGCTCTTTTTTCAGTTCTGCCCAGCCAGCCCAGCCTCTGCTTCGTCCTCCTGTGGTCCTTCCCCTGGGACCCTCGGCCTTGGAGCCTGTGGGGCTGGGCCAGAGCATGGCCCCTCCCCGGGCCCCCATGGGCAGGGGCAGGGCTGGCAGCTGGGTGGGAAAGGGGTGGGGGCAGAGAGGCCGAGTCCCTCCCCTTTGGCTTTTCCAGGCCACGGGGGCCGGGCCGGCCGAGGGCTTTTAACCAGCTGGCGGAGGCTCCCGACCGGCTTTTGGCGGCGAAGGCCTCTGGGAAAGAAAAGAAATGCAGCCTGACTGTCCCACGCCACGGGGGCCCGGGAGCGGCCAGAGCCAGGACCCAGGTCCCAGCCGGCCAGGGGAGCTGGCCAAGCCCCCGTACAGCTACATCGCCCTCATCACCATGGCCATCCAGAGCTCCCCAGGCCAGAGGGCCACTCTCAGTGCCATCTACCACTACATCATGGGCCGCTTTGCCTTCTACCGAGACAACCGGCCTGGCTGGCAGAACAGCATCCGACACAACCTGTCCCTCAATGAGTGCTTCGTCAAGGTGCCCCGAGATGACCGCAGACCCGGCAAGGGCAGCTACTGGACCCTGGACCCTGACAGCTACAACATGTTCGAGAATGGCAGCTTCCTGAGAAGGAGACGCCGCTTCACCCGCAAGAGGGGGTCTGAGCCCGAGCCAGAGACCCAAAGGAAGGCCAAGAGCAGGGCCCGGGCTGGGCCAGGTCGCGGGGGCTATCGGGCTGCCGGGATGCCAGACCCTCACAGTGATGCCCAGGAGCAGAGGGGTGCTTCTAGCCAGGCCAGGACTACCACTGGACCATGTCTAGCCCCATCCCTGGAGCTGCCTGAACCCCAGGGTCTATGCCACCCCAATCCAGAGACACCACCCAACGAGAGCCTCTTTGGGGGCCTTGCGGATGCCCTCCCTACCACCCCAGCTGGTCTATACATTTCCACATCTGAGCCACTGGCCCTGCCAGCCTCACAGATGCTGATGGACCTGAAGGAGCCTCCAGAGCCAGCCAGGTCTCCTGGCCAGAGGGTGGACCCTCGAGAGCTGCCGCCATCCTCCTCCTCATCTTCCTCCTCTTCTGCTTCTCCATGCCCAGCATTCAGCCTGCCCCCAGGTTTCCCTGCCCCTCAGGGCCCTCAGCCCTCCCCAGCCAGATTTCCAGAGAGCGAAGCCTATGGCAAGGCAGGGCTACCCATCTTTGGCAACTTTGGTGGGACTGAAGCTCTGGGTGGCAGCTACCAGTGCCGGGTCCAAGCTCTGAGCTTCTGCATGGACGAGCGGGGCTGCGGTCCAGCCCTGGATCATTTGCTCACACCTGCTCCAGCTTCCCCAGCCACCCCAACTCAGTCAGCTCCTTTCCAATCCCCACTACCCCTTCGGGGGAACCAGAAGGAGCCCTGGACTGGCGGACCTTTCCCACTCCAAGGAGGAGGAAGCTACCAGCTAGGGCTACCCCACTGCCTCTACCGGACCCCAGGCATGTTCTTTTTTGAATGAAGTCTCCTTTCTGGCCCTCTGCTTCTTCCCTTGTACAGCCAGACAGGTTCCCCAGCTGCTTCATGCAAGGACATGCTTAAAGAATGGACTCTTACCTGAGGGATGGAGCCATGTGATACTCTCCAGGAGAAGATGCCCTGCTCAGTCTGTCACCAGCACACTGGGTCTCTGAGAGAGAGAGAGTGCCAGGGATGGCAAAGGATAGGGCTCTCCCCTGGGTAAAGATGGGGGCCAGAAAATTCCAGGCCAGGGAGAGGAATGATTCTCAGAACTGGATGAAAAACTAAGGATTAAATCACAGAACTATTAGATCTGGAAGCGACTTAAGAAGTCACCTAATCCAACACCTTCATCTTACAAAGGAGGCAACAAAGGAAGGCAATGACTTGCCTAAGGTCACACAGCTAGTAGTACATAGAGCCCAGACCCAGGTTTTCTAAATCTTCTTAATCCAAAGCTCTTCTCACTACTGAACAGGACTGAAGAGGCAACAGAAACAGGAGATCTTTGTCTTCCTTGAATGACACAGGGTTCTGCTTCCCGAGGATCCCAGATTTGGGGCTAGTGATCTCGTGCCCTGGCCCCTCCATGGACAAACTTGGGGAGTGTGGGGAAGGAGGTGTGAGCCTGGACCTCTGTCAGATGTTACTCAACACTCTACTTAATAAAGCAAGTGAGTCTTGAAAGACATCATAAGCCTGACTTGGTGGATGGGATTCAGGACTCCTGGGTTCTTCCAGGACTGCCTCTGGGTAGCCATTTCCCATTTGAGTAGGAATGGAGAAGGGATTGGGTTGAGTTTCTGTGTCCCATGAGGATTGCCCTATAAGGGGACTTTTGGTGGGAGTTTCCTGTCACTCAGGGAGGGGGGAAGAGGGAGATTGGGATGGGAGGAGGAAACAAAGGGGTGGGAAAACAGGGAAAGAGGAGAGTCCAGAGAGAATACAAGGAGGAAAAGGAGTCTATTCCTTGTTCTTTCCAGACGCTCCCCCTCCTTCCCCTGCAACTTGGGGCTGGGAACTCTGCACTGGCCAAGAATTCCAGGGGATAGACAATAAGGGAGATGGATTCCTTTGAACCCCCACTATCCACTATCTACTTCCTCCACCTCAGTCCCAAGAATTTGTCCCTTCATCTCCTAGGCCCCTTCTCTCAGTGGTCAGGACAGCTATGATCCACCAATCAGATACTCCCCCCCAGCCCCCCACCTCCACTCCAAAATGTCAGATCAGAGCTGGGGAGACTTAGGAGAGAGGTATCCCTGTTAGAGGCAAGGAGACTAATAGTCTCATGGAATTCAAATCTCAGAATGGGAAGGACCTTTAAAGTCACTAGTCCCGGAATTAGGGGAATTGGGAAAGTGATTTGTTTCAATTCACAGAGTAAAATTAAGGCAGAGTCAAAATTTGAACCCAGATCTACTGATTGTCAGATCATTATTCTTTCCACTAGAATACCACTATATTCTGCCTTCCTTTTGTTCCATCTAGCATCTCCAGCCAATCAGGAGCCAGACCAAAACGTCCAACCCTTCCTGACATACAGTTTTCCTGACTTTTTTCACTTCCCCACTACCCAAGTCTGGGGAAGAATGAACTTGACTCCATGAGAGTTTGGTACCTATTTCTTCCCCTGACCCCTCCTCTTTTCTGGCAGTCAAACTGGGTCTCTCCTTTGTGATTAAGATAATTAGGAGAGTGTCTTTCATCCTCCCCCTAGGCCAGTGGAATCACTAGGCTCCTAGGTCCCAGGATTCTTGGTGGCCTCTCCCCTCCCTCTCTCTCTTTCTCTTTCCTTCTTTCTTTTCTTTTTCTTTCTTCCTTTCCTCCTTTCCTTCTCTCTCTCTCTCTCTCTCTCTCTCTCTCTCTCTCTCTCTCTCTCTTTTTTTTCCTTTCTTTCCTTCTTACCCTTACTTTTTGTGTTAGAATCAATACTATGTATTGGTTCCAAGGCAGAATGGTGGTAAGGGCTAGACAATGGGTTTTAAGTGATTTGCCTAAGGTCTCACAGCTAAGAAGTGCCTTCGTTCTGATTTGAACCCAGGACTTCTCATCTCTAGGCTTGGTTCTCAATCCAGTGAGACACCTAGCTGCTTCCTCTCCCCCTTTTCAACTCTTGTGAATCAAGGAGGGTATTTGTTGCCAATGGACAGACATCAGACATTGATGGGTAGAGCGGGTAGAGGATGGGGATGTGGGGGAGGAGGCATGTATCCCAAGGATGATGAATTCTCCCAAAGACCTTTTTTTGATCCTTGCAATGAGGAATGAATACAGGAGTAGAGGCCAGGTTGTGTTTCCCCCCACCCTATCCTACTGGAATGTCCCTAGCAAGTGACTTCCTCTTTCAGAGCAGTAGTCTTCCCATCTGGACCACAGGAAGCCAGATCCACAGGGTTCCTGGAGGAGGGGAAAGGGATATTCATTCTCTTATTGGACAGATTAGAGTCAGACAAAGCAGGGACTGTGTACTGCTGGAGCACAAGTTTCTGCCCACCCCAGGGCCTAATAATCTCTGTACATAGGTTTCCAGTCATCCTTTTAGACCAACTGACTATTCAGTAAAGGGTGGTGACAGACACCTGGGTAATGGATCTTTGACTTCCCCTTTATAGTTAAATGTGTCCAACAGCAACCCTCCCTTCTTACTAGATCACGTAGGATGGAAGAAGGGAGGAAAACTGAGGGGTTGACAGTGGCTTCATATTGGTGACTATGCATAAGTGTACACAGACACCAGGAAAAGGCATTTGATTGTAGACACTATGAGAGAGATACAGACGACGTATAATGGTCAAGGACGAAGTGTACAGGCATACAAAGGAATAAATATTCCGAGGCATATCAAGTGCACAGCACTCAAGGATAAATAGACACATTCACGCCAGAACAGGGAGTTTATGGGAGAGAAGAAGGCTGAGGTAGAAGACAAGTGGCTACTAATGTCGAGTCCTGAAGCAAAGCCCTCTGAGGACCCAGGAGACCTTGAGGCTGAGTGCTCCCTGCTCCAGGGCATCTGGGGCACCAGAGGATATAGGGGAACAAAACCACCAGCACTCAGGTCCTGCTCCTGAGGCCATGGCAGGAGGGAAGGGCATGGAGAATCGTTCACCATTTGGTGTGGCAGCTACCATAGGTGGGCAGGAAGGAGGAGGCCTATACTACCTCCAGGGCTAACTCTACCTTCCACCCCACAACCAAATGCCAGGCTGATCTGTCCCCTTCTCTCAATCCTTCCTAATTCTTCATTCTTGGGGGAGGGGTACAGTAAGGTGGCTCAGTGAATTGAGATCCAGGCAGGAGACAGGAAGATCTGGGTTCAAATCTAGTTTCAGACAGTTCCTAGCTGTGTGACCCTGGGCAAGTCACAACCTCCGTGGCCTAGCCCTTACCGTTCTTCTGCCTCAGAACCTATACATGGTATTGTTTCTGAGATGAAAGGTAAGGGTTTTCAAAAAATATAATAATTTTTTCCTCTCTGGAATTAAGCTCTAGATTTTCTCCTCTCTTCTCTCTTTGCTTATCCCAGTCTCCTTCTCCTACCTCTGACCTCTCTCCCTTATCGGTTAGCCTCACCTCCATCCCCACCACACCCCCACCTCCAGGAAGCCCCACTGGCTGAGTGGCCCAGTTGTGTATGTCTGGCCTGGCTGATCAACCTAACGGTCCTCTGCCTCCTCCCTCCCTCCCTTCCCCTTCACACAGACTCCCTCCCTCCTCTCCCCGGGCTCCCTAGGGGCCTGGGAGGAAGCGAGCCCGGGGAGCGGTGCCCCGAGCCGTCTGGTTCCCACAGACTCGCCCCTGCTGTGGGCAGCCCCTCATGGGGGCCAAGCCGGGTCTCAGCGAACGGGAGCTGAGCTGGGAAAGCGTTCCCAAGGCCAGCTGCATTCCCCCTTCACACACACACACACACACACACACACACACACACACACACACACACACACTTCCCTCCTTCCTTTCTCCCCAGCTCCCCTCATCCCAGAGACGTCGTCTGCCTCTAATTTTATGACCGCCGGGACCTCGGTGGGAAGAGGCGGGGGAGGGGACTTTGGGGTGCCGGAGAGTCTGGGGTCTGCGCCGCGCTGGGTGTGAGAGAGAGGAGTCGGGAAAGCGTGCTGGGAACGCGGGAGGAAGGGATGTACCACCAATGCCACGGACTGGGGGAGGGGAGGCGGCGCGGGAATGGCGGAGGAGAGACGTAGCCCGAGGTAACCTGGTAAACCTCAAAATGCCTTTTAAATGGAAATGACGACGACGAGGACAGAGTCTGAGCAAGATGAGGGCCGATGAGGACGCGAGTGTTTGCGGACCGGTCCCCGCGTTTAGACCACAGAGATGTGCAGAGGCTGTGTTTCAGAGGTGGTGTGTGTGCATGCGTGTGTACAGGCTGCACCATGAATATAAGTTGTCTAAAGTGTGTCTGCCGAAAATGGGGGGGGGGGTGACTGGAGTATGTATTTCTAGTGGATATAGATGTATTTTTATACGTATACACAGAGAAGGCTTTTTTTGTTTGTTTTTTTAATCCTTTGCCTTCTGTCTTAGAATCAATACTGTCTATCGGTCCCAAGGCAGAAAGAAGTGTGTTGAGGGCTAGGTATGGGGGTTAAGTGACTTGCCCAGGGTCATACTGCCAGAAAGTGTCTGAGGTCAGATTTGAACCCAGGACCTCCTGTCTCTGAGCCTGGTTCTCAGTGCTCCCTGACAGCTGCCCCCCAGAGAGGTATTTCAAACATTTCCTTGACATACTCCTCCTTATCCACCACTGGGCCTGGAATCAAGATCTAAATTCAAATCTAGCCTTAATCCATGAAGACTGGCCTACAGTCAGGAGATGGGCTTTTGAATCCCCATTCTGGTATTTGGTAGCCCAGGGATTTCAAGCTGGATGGTCCTGGGCAAGCCACTTAACAGTAGTCTGCCTCAGTTTCCTCACCTGTAAAATAGGGATAATAATTGTATCTGCCTCTCAAAGTAATCAAATGAGATAACGTCTATAACATTTTTAAAGTGTTATATAAATGTTAGCGCTGCTTATTATTATCTGGGTTTTCGTATGTGTGGAAGAGTGTGTATGGGAGATATGGGTGCATGAAAGAATTCCAGTGAATGGCATCAGAGTTGTGTTTGTATGGGACATTCGTGTGTATTAAGGGTGTTTGTCTGGTGAATTATTCGAGTTTGGACCCGCAAATCAGGGATATGTGCCTGGGGTGTGAGTGTAACAAAGTGTGTGTTCTTAATCTGTGTGTGTGGCTACGCATGTGTATGGGGGGAGATGTGTGTGTAGCTGGGAAATGGGGGGGGGGATATTTCTATGTTCTTTATCTGATGGCTCAGAGGGAGGCCTTTCCTTCCCCTGCCTGGAGCCCTTCCCAGGCTCATTCTTGCAAGGACCTTGTGACCCCAGTTCCTGTGCTCTTCCGTGCTGTCCCCTGAGCCCAAGTGGGGGAGGGAACAGAGAAGGGAGGGAACTAGCGCCAGGCTTAGGATTTGGAGAATGGTGAAGGTCATCCCTGACTCCCACCCATTCTGCTGGAAGCCCCCAGCCCGTGACTCCCTCTTCAGGATTCTCAGTACTCCCTTGGCCTCAGGCCCCTTCCACATAGAGACATAACCCTTTGCTGAGCTAGGGTCCCTCTGCCAACCTCTCCACCCTGGGCTTAGTTCCCACCATCTCCCTGGGTGGTGTTGGGAATGCTGTGGGGGGGAGGAGAGTGGGAAGAGAGGATCCAGAGATTGTAGAATTTATAGCTGGAAGGGACCTTAGAAATCTTCTAGTCGTTGGTTTATAAGCTCAGAGGTTTTAGAGCTAGAGAAGAACTTAGAAAATGTTATCATTGGAATGGACCTTAGAGATCATTTATTTTAACTCCCTCATTTTAAAGGGATGGAAGAGCAAAGTGATTTGAAGAACAGGCCATGGGCTCTGAGACAACCGTGGGGAACCTTCCCCAGTGGACCCTTCCTAGGGGAAGGAGCATCAGAGTCTTAAATCTTCCCTCAATAGACAACCCCCTAAATCCTACCTGGAAGCAGCCCTGCACAACCAACTACTCTTGTTCTAAGCTTCCTGCTTCTCCACCACCACCACCACTACCTCAGCCCCAGGATTCCCTGCCCCAAGCCTCGCCAAGTAATGAAAAACAGGCTAGACTTAGAAGATGGATTTTCGAATCCCCATTCTTAGTAACCAAGGGATCCCAAGCAAATCACTTCCCCACTCTGGGATTCAATTTCCTGTCATAAAAAGTGAAGAAGCTGGACTTGATCCCCTCCAGCTATAAATTCTAATTCAACATGGGCCTCAGATTTCCTCATCTGCAAAATAGAGATCACCAGATTTAGAGTTGGAAGGAACTTAAAAAAAAAAGTGCACTTATTTCATTAATGAAGTTTACTCCCAGTATGTAAACTCCCTCCACTGCTGCTGATTGACAACTTCTCTATAATTTATACATTTAAAGTTGCCTGGGAGCATTGAAAGATGAAGAAGCTAGATGGACTGTGATCATACAGCTATTATATCTTAGAAAAGAGACTTGAACCCAGGTCTTTTCGACTCCTATGCAGCCCTCTATAGTCATTATTTTGTGAGACCTTAAATGAAAGACCCCCCCTTGTGCAATGTATCTTAATAGTTACTAGCATTTATATATAGCTTTAAAGCTAAATATTATCTCATTTCATGCTCACAACAGCCCTGTGAGATAGGTGCTATTATCATCCCCATTTTACAGGTAAGGAAATTAAGGTGGAGAGAGATTCCAAGACTTAGCCATAACTAATCAGTAAGTATCTGAGGCAAAATTCAAACTCAGGTTTTACTAACTCCAAGTCCAACACTACTCCACAAAACTGCTTCAGATATTAATGATGGCCTGTAGGCTGGTAATGAGAGAATCGCCACAAACAAAACGAACTCTGAAATGGGGGATTAAAAAGGGAAAAAAGAAAAACTAGGCTCCAAAGAGGTACCCTTCAAAGGAACAATGAAAAACTGTGGCATACGAACCTGGAAACATTTTTAAATGCATAAAAGAGGACAGAAAGAAACACAAACAGGACAGTTTTGAAAGTAACACGTGGAATTATATTCTTTTTCCTTGTGGAGACTGTGTCCCTTTCTCACCTTGGTGGAAGTATAGAAGCCTCTTACTAGCCTATTCTGCCAGGGAAACTTTGACCTGTTCTATTCTTGACCTGGACCAATTTACCCTTCCTTAGGCAGTGTGGCAGCCTTATTCTGGGAGAGAGGGAGTGAATTCACCATACTGGTATGAATTTAGTCCTAACATCCAAGGCTTTAGCCCTACTATATCTTCGGACTTTTCTGACTGACCCTGATATTGGGTCCCTCCTCATTTCCCCTCCATTTTGAATTTTCTTTTGGTTTTTGTCTTCCCTTATCAGAAATGGAGAAGACATAAAAAAGCTATCGGTAAAAATAAATTTTTTATTTGCCATGAGGAAATCATTTTAAAATGCTGTAATCCTGGGTTCAAGCCAAGAATATTTTCTTGAGACTCTCTTCATTGGATCCAAAAAAAGAGGGAAAAGGGCCTGTTTGGGTTGGGTTGTTTTTGTTTTTGGTTTGTTTTTAGCTCTTACCTCCTGTCTTAGAATCAATATTCCCTATTGGTTCTAAGGCAGAAGAGTAGTAAGGTTTAGGCAACTGGCATTAAGTGATTTGTTCAAGGTCATACAGCTAGAAAGTATCTGAGGCCAGATTTGAACCCAGGAATTCCCATCTCCAAGCCTGGCTCTTAATCCACCCAGTCACCTAGCTGTCCCTGAAAGGCCTTGTTTGTACAAACATATTTATTGCAGCTCTTTTTGTGGTAACAAAGAACTGGAAATTGAGGGATTGTCTATCAGTTTAGGGAATGACTGAACAAGTTATGGTATATGATAGTTATGGAATACTATCGTGCTATGAGAAATGACAAGTAGGATGATTTCAGAAAAATCTAGAAACACATCAAGTGATGCAAAGTGAAGTAAGCTTCAGAATGAGAACATTATACCTAGCAACAGCAATATCTCTTGAACATTTTGTGAATGACAATTATTCTCCGCAATGCAATGATCCAAGACAACCTCAGTCATGATGAAAAATATCATCTGCTCTTTGAGAAAGATCTGATAGAGTTTGAGTGCAGACTGAAGCATATTATATTTCATTTTCTTCTTTTTTTTGTTTGTTTGAGATCTCTTCCACAAAATGACTAATATAGAAAAATGTTTAATATAATTACACATGTAAAACCTATATCAGATTGCTTACCATTTCAGGAAGAGAAGGCGGCAGGGAGAGAGTGAGAGGGAAGATCAGAAGAAGGGAGAGAATTTGGAGCTCAAAACTTAAAAAAATATATTTATTTTAATTTTATTTTTATTGTCATGCAAAACCACTTCCATATTGGTCACTGTTGTAAGAGCAAACTCATACATAACCAAAATCTCCAAATAAAACCAGAAATACACTGATGTGAAAGAGGCGGAGGAGAGCATTCCCTTGTCATAAATCGTTCAAGATTGTCCCAGATCATTGCTTTGCTGAGAGTAGACAAGTTTTCACAGATAATCATCATTTAATATTGCTGTTACTGTGTACAGTGTTCTTCTGGGTCTGCTGATTTCACTCTGCATCAGTTCCTGCAGATCTTTCCAGCGTTTTCTGAAATCATCGTGCTTATCATTTTAAAAAAAGAATATTTTAAAATTACTTTTATATGCAATAGGGGGAAAATAAAATATTATTTTTTAAAAGACTCCTCACTGGTGGAAAGAATGGTGACTTCACTCCTATGTACCCGTAGAGTGGTAGAGGTTAACTTACTTTAAGAAAGGAAACCATGGTAACAGACTCTTTCTGAGGAGAAATCCACAGAGAGAGGCAGGGAAACCACAAGCTCCATGGTCCCTAACTTCTACCTTGCCTCCTCTCCTGGGTTAACTCTGCCCCTCACACAGGTGAAAAAGGGGGAGCCATCTTTCTCTCCTCCTATGGAGAGAATCTTGTGCAAATGAGCCAGACTTGAACCTAGATTGACTATACTACAGAATTTGAAACTATTATTGTTATTTCTTGAGCAGTGGCAGAAGTGAGATGATGAGGTATAACTCTCTAGAACTCTTTTTTTCTCTCTGTCTCTGTCTCCCCACCTCTGACTCAGTCTCTCTGCACTATATATACATATGTATACCATATTATATTATATAGAATTATATAAGTATAGCCTTATATAATTAAAAAACCTAACATATAATGCAATGCATATAATGTTTCAGATTGTTTATAAATCACTTATTCGTATCCATTACCTAATATGATCCTCACAACCAACTTTTGAAGTAGGTAAGTGTGCAGGTAGAAAATTTTGCCATACCTGAGCTACATTCCCAGCATCCTTTTAAGTACATCCTCATTTGACATAAATTTGAGATAAATTTGGCTGAGAGCCCTCGGCCAAACTGATCTTCCAAGCCTCGGTATGTCAAATGAGGACATGCTTAAAAGGATGCTGGGAATGTAGCTCAGATGTGGCAAATTTTCAACTGCACATAAGGCAAGTATTATGCCCATTTTATAGAATTAGAGATGGAGGCGCCTTACCAAGAGAAAAGTGATCTGTCTAAGGTCATGCTACCAGCACTCATACCAAAGTGTCCTAATTCCAGGTTGAAAATTTGTGCCCTGACAGCACCCTGCCCAGCATGCATGACAGAGAAGGATCGTATCTCATTCGCCCTGGAGGCTGATGCTAGAATCTCAATAACATAAAATGGATTTGTGATGTGATTAAATTGGATATTCTCTCCAGCGATGCCATTGGAGCCCTTCTCTGTGGCAAGGCCTCCAGCACCATGAGTGGGCCCAGTTTGTTAGAGGCCTTGGACAAGAGACACGTGGGATGGGCTGTTAGGGATAATTCTAGAGACAGACCAGTATAAAACAAAAAGAGGAACTGGACCCAACCTTCCAGGGGGGATATTATTCTGGCCACCTGTTTCCTGTCTGGGGTCCCTCATGTGAGTAATAAATATACATATATTTAATATTTATATTATTTAAATATTTAATATTTATATTATTTAAATATTTAATATTTATATTAAAAAATACATATATATGTAACTGCCATCCACAGTAAAAGAAGGAACATTTATAAAATTCATAGATTGTTGGAGAGGGATGAGACTTTAGAACACAGAACATGGAATAGCAGGGATGGAAGAGATTTTAAAGATCAGCCAGCGAGTGCAACCTTCTCTTTGTACAGGAGAGGAAACCGAGGCCCAGGGTGTGAAAGGTCTGTGTTCCAAGTCAGAAAGCTCATTAATGGGGGCGTTAGTGTCGGACCATTTGGGGGCCAGGCAGGTCAAGGGCTGGGTGGGAGTGGAACAGCTGGTACAATCCCAGGCCCGCCCAGCCCAGACTGAGGCACTGGCTGGGTGCTGAGTCCCAGACGGTGTGATCTCATCTCCCCACTCCACCTTAGACTCCCCCAACGCTCCTGAGACCAATGCCCCCGCCCAGCCCGGCTTCCTGCCCTCACATTCTTTCCATTCTGGACTCCCCACATGGCTGCTGGCAGCCCCCTGGGCCCTGGCCTTCCAAAATCAGAAAGGGAGGAACAAGAAGACCATCTTGGAACAGGAAACCACTGGAACCCAGGTCTAAGTGTAATTATAATATTTAACTCCATCCAACAAGCATTTAGTAATCACAGCTACAGAATTGGGAGGGTTTACAAACAATCTCGTAAAGTAGATATCACTGAAATTATTATCCCCATTTTATAAGTAGAGAAACCGAGATTTCTGTTAAGTGATGTGCCAATGGCCAAAGAACTAAGTGCCAGAGCTTGGAGTCTAACTCAGGAACTGCTATGTTGATGAGTGTTTAAAGACTGACTCTCCAGATATAGTGTATTAATAAATAGTATTAAATAAATAATAAATGAATGAATAAAAAATAATACATTTTTTTAAACTCTTGCCTTTTGTCTTAGAATCAATATTGTGTATTGGTTCCAAGGCAGAAGAGTGGTAAGGGTAGGCAATGGGGGTCAAGTGACTTGCTCAATTTTGAATCCAAGACCTCCTGTCTCTAGGCCTGGCTCTCAATCCACTGAGCCACCTAGCAACACCCCCATAATACATATTAAAAAAAACTCTTACCTCTTATATAATATTGTGTACTGGTTCCAAGGCAGAAGAGTAGTAAGGGGTAGGCAAGGGGGGGGGGGCGTGAAGTGACTTGCCCAGGGTCACACAGCTAAGAGTCTGAGATCAAATTTGAATCCAGGACTTCCCATCCCTGGGCCTGGTTCTCAATCCACTGACCCACCCAGCTGTCCCCTTTAGACACAATTAAAATAATCATTTTCTGACCTTTTATGATCCGTGTTGTCTCTCTCCCAACTCTTTCCCCTCTCCAAAACTGCAGGTAACATGATATAGGTTATACATTTGCCTGTCATACAATACATATTTCCATGTCTGTCATGTTATGAAAGAACACTTCAAAAGAAGACACTCGAGGAGGGAAAGAACATGAATCATGTAACAATGGCAAAATATCATTAAATAAATAAATAAATAAATAAATAAATGTTAAAAAAAAAAGACACCTACACAAGAAAAAACTCATGAAGAAAATAAAGTGAGGAATGGTGTTATTCAATCTGCATTCACTCTATCTGCTCCTTCTCTCCTTCTATGGCAATGGATAGCCTTCTTTGTCCTGAGTCCCTTGGCGCTGTTCCGGATCCATACACAGCTGAGAATAGCTAAGTCACTCACGGTTGATCATCATACATTATTGCTGTTACTGCGTACAACATTCTCCTGGTTCTTCTCTCCTCACTTTGCATCACTTCATAGAAGTCTTTCCAGGTTATTTTTGTCATTGTCCTGTTCATCATTCCCTACAGCACAATAGTATTCCATCACCAACATGTACCACAATTTGTTCAGCCATTCCCCAATTGAGGGGCATCCCCTTCAGTTTCCAGTTCTTTGTCACCACAGAGTTACTATAAATATTTTTGTACAAGTAGGTCCTTTCCCCCTATTTCTGATCTCTTTGGGATATAGATCTAGTAGTGGTATTACGGGGTAAAAGGGCATACACAGTTTGATGGCCTTTTGGGCATGGTTCCAAATTGCTTTCCAGAATGGTTGTATGGCTTCACAGCTCCACCAATAATGTATTAGTGCTGAGGGCAGTTAGATGGCATAGTACAATGATGGCAGACCTTTTAGAGGGGTGGGTGATGTCTTCAGGTGTGTGTAGAGAGGAAGAGGGGAGCAGCCTGGCCCCAATTCCCTCTGGTTTTCTAGTAATTAACTCTGGTGAACTCTGTGTTGGGGTGACAGCAGGCATGCCCACAGAGAACTCTGAGAACCATCTCTGGCATGTGTGCCATAGGTTCACCACCACAGACATAGTAGATAGAGAGATAGGCCTAGAGTCAGGAAGATGTGGTTTCAGATCCAACCTCAGACACTTCCTAGTTATGTGACCCTGGGCAAGTCACTTAACTCCATTTGCCTAGTCCCTGCCCTTCTGTTCTAGAGTTGTTACTAGGACAGAAAATGAGAGTTCTTAAAAATAAATAAATAAATAAATGTGGTATATTAATGTCCTAATTCCCCCCACACCCCTTCCAATGTTTGACAATTTCCTTTTTTTGTCATATTAGCCATTCTGGTCGGGATGAAGTGATACCTCAGAGTTGTTTTAATTTACATTTCTTTCATTAATAGTGATTTGGAGCATTTTTTTTCATTTGACTAAAGGCAGCTTTAATCCCTATTCAGTTCCTTTGCCTGTTTATCAATTGGGGAATCTTTTGTTCTTTTTGAATCCCCAGCACTTAGTGCAGTGCCTAGCCTATTAAGTAGACTCTTAATACATATTTATTGATTGAATGGCTTTTCCTCCCTCCCTCCTTCATCTAGATATGAGAAGAAACAAATGGATAGGAGCTGAGACTCTGGAGAGTTGAGCGTTATGAAATAACCCATGTTTCTAGCCCTTTAAAATGTATTGTCTTTTTTAGTGCTTGTAGACCTGTGAAGAAAATGTAAGAAGGTCCTACTGGGTGAGAAAAGGACATAGAATTTAATGTAGGAGGTCTTGGGTTTGACATGAATCCTATGACCCTAGGTGAATAACTTTCCCTCTCTGAACCTCAGTGTCTCCATCCCTAAAATGGGGTGATTCTCTGGCACAATTTGTTTTATGAGGTCCCAGGGAGAAAAGCTTTGTAAGCTTTAAAACTGATAGGAAAAAAAAAGAATAACAATAAGAAATGATCATTGTGATGCAAATGAAAAGAACCATTAAGTCTTCCAAAATGAACACTGCAAATGCTAAAGACCAAGTTTAGTTGCTCAGGAGGAAGAGACCAAAGAAAACGCCTCCCCCAGCTTATCTCTTCACTGGCAGGGGAAACACAGGCAGGGAAGGAACACTGCCTGGAACTACAGACTTTGGGGGATATGTTAGTTCATTGGACAGGATTTTTTCTTCTTCTCATCTTTTTAATTGCTCATGAAAAGGAATGGCTTTCTGGGAGGGTGGGAGGAGAGGGATGCCCTGGGAAATGTAGGTCATGTGAAAGCAAAAGGTATCAGTAAAAATCTACTCTTTAAAAAACAATCGTTGCAAAATGGTGAAGAACAAGAAGATATCTTCCCACAATCCTTTGCACAGGGGTGTGTGTGTGTGTGTGTGTGTGTGTGTGTGTGTGTGTGTGTATGTGTGTGTGTGTGTGTGTGTGTGTGTTGCTACTGGGGAGAGAGAGGAATCCTACACAGGGTGGAATACTGAATAATATTGTCACATTTATTTCTACATTGATTGGTTTTGTTTATTTTTTTCTTCCTCTTTTTCTCTCTCTTTTTTTTTTTAACCCTTACCTCTATCTTAGAATCAGTACTCTGTATTGGCTCCAAGGCAGAAGAGAGCTAAGGGCTAAGCAATGGGGGTTAAGTGACTTGCCCACAGTCACATAGCTAGGAAATGTCTGAGGTCAAATTAGAACCCAGGACCTCCTATCTTAAGGCCTGGCTCTCAATCCACTGAGCTACCCAGCTACCCCCACCTTCCTCTTTTTCTTTAAAAAAAAAAAATCTATTATAAAGAACTGATTGACCCATGTAAAACCCAGTGGGAATTGCTCATTGGCTACAGGAGGAGGGTGGGAGGAGGGGAGGGAAAGAACATGAATCATGTAACCATGGAAAAATATTCTAAATTAATTAAATAAATAAATGAACCTTAAAACATTGATATCTGGGCCAGGGGGTGGGATACAAGGGAAAATTTAGTAATTTTTAAAGAAATATCAATAAAAATTTGATTAAAAAACTGATAGGAACATGAGTTGTTATGAGCCTGGGGTCAAGATGACCTGAGTTCAAATCCAACCTTAGACACTTACTATCTGTATAACCCTGGGCAAACAATTGTCTCAGTTTAAGGATCAAATGAGAGACTTGGTAAGCCCTTAGCACAGTGCTTGGCACACAATGGATGCTACATAAATGCTTGTTCTTCCCTTTTTTGTGATACCTCATTATGAGCTGGTTGTGACGTTGAGTTCTCAAAGGCCCTGCAAGCCTAGTGTAAGCTGTGGCAGGCCCTGTGGATCAAAAAAGGCTGCAGGTAGGGGCCAGGTGACCTGTCATTTGGGAATCAGCCTAGCTAAGTTTAGAGGTTCACCACTTCAAGTAAAGTAAAAATAGTTTTGGGGCAGCTGGGTGACTCAGTAGACTGAGAGCCAGGCCTAGAGATAGGAGGTCCTGGGTTCAAATTTGACCTTAGACACTTCCTAGCTGTGGGACCCTGGGCAAGTCACTTAACTCCCGCTACCTGGACTTTATCACTCTTCTGCCTTGGAACCCATAAATAGTATTGATTCTAAGATGAAAGATAAAGCTTTTGTTTTGGTTTTTTTGGGGGGGTAGGGAGGAGGTGGCTAAATTCAATGGTTTGTCCTCTCAATCCATGCAACCCAACCATCCAATAAAGCACAGAGGGGCAAAGATCCCCACTGACAAAAGGATGATGAAATCACAGGTCTTTGAAACATGGAAGCAGGTAGTATTATTACAGATGGGAAAACTGAGGCCCATCTGTGATGGAAATTACAGAGAGAAAGAAAAAGTAAGAATTTGGCCAAGGCCACATAGAAAGTTAATGGCCAACCTTGAACTAGAACAACAACAAAAAAATCAAAAAACAAAAAAAAAATGCCCTGCAATATTATGACCAAGCTTGACCCTAAAGAAGAGATATCAAAGTTCATCTCCTTCCTTTCTTTGCAAAGGTAGAGAGCTATGAGTATCATTGCACTGTTGGACTTAGCTAATGTTCTGTCTGGTTAAGTTTGATGAACTCTTAGACATTGTTATATCTTTTTCTCTTTTTTTACTTCCTCTTTTCGATTTAGTGTCTTTTTCTCCTTTTACCTTCTTTTAGACTTTGTTATAAGTCTTTTTCTCTTTTAAATTTTGTTATGTCTTTTTCTCTTTTACTTTCTCTTTTAAACTTTATGTCCTTTTAAACTTTCTCTTTTAAACTTTTACTTTCTCTTTTAAACTTTATGTCCTTTTCTCTTTTTACTTTCTCTTTTAGTCCTTGGTATTAGGGGTGGTTCTATAAGTTGACAGAGGACACCGTTGGGAAATTGTTTGGGAAATTGTTGTTTATCCTTCTAGAGGACTATGAAATAATATCATGATATTGGGGGCAGGGTACAGAGTGTTCCACCGTGACTGATCAATACAATATGAAAATGAAGGTGATATGGAAGCAAAAGACACCAGTGAAAATTTTACATAGTCAAGGACCATCTGTAACCACATAACGGACAATATAGGACACTGAGCAAAATAGCTTGAATGGAGCAATTTTACCTTTTTTTTTTTTTTTTTTAAACCCAAGAAGGAATCTTTTTCAAAAATCATTCAGATTAAAACCAGTTCTCCTGGCACTATAAAAAAGATTCACGTCTCTTATAATATTCCCAGGGCACTTTCCATCAGCCTTTCTCCTCTAGAGAGGGCAGCCTACTAGAGAGGACCAGATGTGGGTCCTAGAGTCGAGAAGACCCACCCTGGATTTAAGTCCTGCCTTAGATGTTTGTTATGTGATTCTAGATAGGTCATTTAACTTCTCCAAGCCTCATTTTCCTCCTATGTAAAATGGGGGTGATAATAATACTATAATAATAATAATAATAATGATGAAGTGCTATTGTACCTTATTTCAGAGGTTGTTTTGAAGTCGTACCATGCATGTAAGTATGGACTACTATTTTTTTTAGACAATTACCTTCTGGCTTAGAATCAATACTGTGAAATGGTTCCAAGGCAGAAGAGAGGTAAGGGCTAGGCAATAGGGTTAAGTGACTTGCCCAGGGTCACACAGCTAGGGAGTGTCTGAGGCTAGACTTGAACCCAGGACCTCCCAAATCTAGACCTGGCTCTTAATTTATTGAGCTACCCAGCTTCCCTCAGCATAGACTTTTATTATTAATTACTTCAATAAGCATGAAGTCCCTACTCTTTCTCTAATAGGGTAAAGGTGGGAGAGTTGGGCAGTTAATTCTGTTTCTTTGGGGACATTGAAGGAAAATGGGATGGGGGTGAGAGTAACTGAAGTCAAGGTGGAGCCTGAGAGAGCCTTCTCCCAGGGGATGGTGCCCCAGGGTGGGAGGGAGGAGGGACAACAGAACGTCCCGATTCCTAGGACATTCTGTCTTTTTGTCCAGCCTTTTAAGGACAGCCTAGCCAATGATTCAGGCCCCTATCTCTCTTCCTCTTGTGGAAGCCAAGGCAGGGCGGGGACGGAGAACTCATAACGGAGAGGAGGTTCAGGACCCTGGAGTTGGGTGAGCATCTCTGTGCTCTCTTGGTCCCTTTCCTTACCCATCCAGGGACCCTTTCTTCAGAGAAGGTCAGAGTTAGAGGAGACTTTAGAGGTCATCCGATCTAACCTACTCATTTACAGAGGAGGAAACTGAGGCCTTTAGAGAGAAGAAAGTCACTTGCCCAAGGTCACACAGCTTCCTCTCCTCCTCTTCCTTTTTCCCTCGGAATCTCCCCACCCAGACCTTATCTGCTCCTGCACCCAGCCTCTCCCCCACAGTCTACTTCCTGCCTTAATTTCTTGCATTCCTTTTCCCTGGGACAGATGCCCCAGAACGTCCTCTTCCTTTCCACCCACTAATGCTCAGAGGAGGCATAGGGGGGCTTCTAGATCTGTTTCTGTCTCTTCCTGCTGATTAAACAAGAACTCTCCCCAACTCGCTTTTAGAGTCTCCCCAGGAAGGCCAAGCAGCCAAGGTTTGGGACTATTTATTCTGCCCCACCCCCAAAAGGCTTTCAAGCCCAAACCACATTGTTCTTTAGGGTGTCTGATGCTGCCATGCTGTAACTAGGCATTATGGAAACCCCACAAACTGGCCGGGGATCTTAGGTAGGACTGATTTAAGGGAACCCCCAACTTCCTGCCTGGTTTCCTCACCTTGACCCTCTAATTAGAGACATACTCACATATCAACTCTGGAAGGGACTGTAAAACAAAAGAACAGTAAGTGTTTTAGGGATCATCTGGTCCAACCTCTTCAATTTTACAGATGAAGAAACTGAGATAGAGACGTGAAAAGTCTTGTCCAAGGTGGCACAATAAGTTATAGAGTTGAAAATCAAATCCGGGGTTTCTGATTCCAAACACCAAGCTCTTTCCACTCTCATATGTTCTCTTGGGAGCCATGAGGATGTCTTTCTCAGTCAGTCTACAAGCAATTTATTTTTTGTTGTTGTTCAATCATCTGACTTTGTGACCCCATTTGGGGTTTTCTTGGCAAAGATCCTGGAGTGGTTTTTCCATGTCCTCCTCCAGCCCATTTTACAGAAGAGGAAACTGAGGCCAACAGGGTTAAGTGACATATCCAGGGTTATACATCTGGTAAAGCTGAGATGGTCCATTTTCCCTCTCCATTCCAGTTACTACCACTGTGCACTTGGAACCACAAAGGGGAAGAGAAGGAAACATCCCATCAAAACATCTAATCCCAAATCTTCCTTGGGAAGGTCTCAGGCCACTTTCAGCCACTTACAAAGGGCTCCTGCCCCTCGTAGCTAATAAAGCTATTTTCTTTTCACCAAGTCCACACAATAACAAATTTCCACATAAGTTTTCCAAAGTGATATGATGCTCCCATCTCTCATAGGAACAGACTCTGGGACCATCATTTGCTGGATGTTTGTTGTATTACCTAGAGATAGAACTCTTCAGATCTCTCAAAGACGGTCCCAGATGAGTGAAATGAGAAGAACCAAAAGAATAGCTTCTACGGTGGCAACAGCATTGGAAAGACAAACAACTTAAAGGCCTTAAGAACTCTGATTAGCGCAGGGACCAATCACAAGTCCAGAGGACCGACGATGAGAGATGCCCACTCCCAAACAGAGAGAGGATGGATTTCAGGGATAGAATGAGATATACAATTTTTGGATATGGCCAACATGGGGATTTGTTTTCCTTTTATCAAGGATATTTTTTACAAGGATTTTGTTTTTCTCTTCTTTCAATGGGGCAGGGGGAAAGGAGTAAAAATAAATTTTTCTTCATTGGAAAAATTAAAGTTAATTCTTTAAAAAGATTATCCTAGTCTCTTCACACCTTTTGGGGAAAGCCCTGAACTTCTTCCATCCCCAAGAGATGGCTGGGGCCCTTTACATCGCCTAGGAAAGACTCTGGCCCTCTCACAACCTCTAAGGACATCTCCCATCCCCACAGCCCTCAGAGATGACTCTGTCAGACTTTAGGGACATACCTCTCCCTTCCCCCAGGGCCAAAGGTGGCAGCTGGAATCAGAGGCTGCTGGGCCCAGACAGGAAAGACGACGTCACTGACCCAGGCATAATCCAGACCAGATGCAGCCTCTGTGGTTTCCAGACTCACAGGGGTGGTCACTTGAGGGAGCTGGGCCAATGCCTGGTGACAGGAAATCATCTTAGGGGGAACCTCCCTGAGCCCAGGAAAGACGGGAGGGAGGTGGAGGAAGGCAGACGCTGGGCAGTAGTACCCACTGGTGGGCCAGGGCATCAGAGCAAGGAAAGGGTTCCCAACTGTTTTTGTTGCTCTTGGAATCAACAAAGGGATTGGGCACTGGGACTTGGAATCAGAACAGGATTTGAATCTTGAGCCTTGCAGCTGCTAGATGATGCAGTGGATAGAACTCTGGGCCCGAGGTCAAGAAGATTTGAGTTCAAATTCAGTCTCAGACACTTCCTAGCTGTGTGATCCTGAGCAAGTCATTTAACCACTGAATGCTTCAGTTTCCTCAACTTTAAAATGGGGATAATAATAGCTCCTATCTCTTAGGGTCATTGTGAGGATCAAAAGATTTAATATTTATAAAAGCTCTTAACCCAGTAACTGGTACTTAATAAATGTTTATTTCCTTCCTCCCTTCTTGCTTACCTCCTATGTGATTTGGGAAGGGAAAAGAATAAGCATTTATATGATTGAAGGCAAGTAAATTAATAATCCAGCTTGGCCTCAGTTTCCCTGTCTCTAAAAGGAAGGGATTTAATCGGATATTTAGAATCCCTTTCAGGGCTGACATTCTAGGACTGGTCCCAGACACTTCCCACAGATCCCCTGCTTCCCCACCTGTAAAAGCCCAGGCAAGACCAGTGAGACAAGCTCAGCAGAAGGCTTCATGGTGGGGACCCCTCGCTGTGGGGAGCTGACAGCTGGGCCAGCCTGGCCTGTACCCCTCAGACTGTCCTTCAGGCCCTCAGCAAGAGGGGGCAGGAAGCCAGCAGTGTGGAATCTGCCTCCTCCCCTCCTCCCTCCCCAAGCCGGCTGGGCTGCTTGGGGAGACTGCCCAGGGCTGGGGCCAGGCTGACTCACCAGCCTTAATCAGATGGTGGGAAAGAGCCTCCTTTACCGACACCATCCCACTTCCCCCAGGCCCCCCCTCCTGGCGGCTGGGAGCAGGCCGGGAGATCTGGGGAGAGTGACACGTCTGGGGCCGCTGCCAGGGCCCGGTTTCTGGCTGCTGACGCTGGCCAGGGGTGGGGGTGAGGGTGGGAGTGGGTCCCCCGGAAAATCTCAGCTTAAGCCCAGGGAGGGGAAGAGAGGCAGAGAAGGGGATGAGATCCAGCTCCCTTGTTCTTCAGCCACCCCCCCAAACTCCATGGCCTCTCAGCTGGGGATTGAGGTAGCCACACTGCACGTAACCTCTAGGCACCTCCATCCCGTCCTCCCTCATCATCATCCCTGCTATCTATAGCATAGTCAGTTCTAGTACTGACTCTACCTCGTGTTTCCTGAAGCAAATGACTTCCTTCCTCTGGACTTCATTTATCCCATCTGTAAAATGGGACTTCTAGAACACTTGCCCTGTCCACTCCACAGCAGGGTAGAGCTGGGACATCAAAAGAGCCCAGGCATAGGAAAATATTTTGAAAAAAACAAAGCTGGGAGCAACTAGCTTGCTGAGTAGATTGAGAGCCAGGCCTAGAGAAGGAAGGTTCTAGGTTCACATCTTGCTTCAAACACTTCCTAGCTGTGTGACCCTGGGCAAGTTATTGAACTCCCATTGCCCAGCCCTCACTTCTCTTCTGCCTTGGATATGATAGAGCCAACTGGGAGAGACTGTCCAGGGCTGGAAGGAAGGTAAGGGTTGTTTTTTTTTTTTTTAAAGGACAAAGCTTTGTTTCCTTGCGAAGCTTCTCTCTGAGTCTCTGCTTTCTAGTCTGTCAGAATGAGAAGAGTGGCAGCTAGAAACTAAGGGGGGAGAATGCCATTCTCTTATCCATCAGGGAGTCAGGGAGACTCGACTTCGTCCCATTTCTGACAGAAAAAAAGGGCTATGTTCCTGAACTGGTTACTTACATTCATGGTGCCCCATGGCATTTTCCAGGGGCATACATTTCAGAATATCTGCTGGTGAAAGGAGCTCCCTCACTGGAAGCAGTTCTCTACACCAGTGAAATCTCAGGTTGAGACATGAAAATGGCCCCACTTGTATTACCTGCTTCAGGACTGGCATTAGGAACAACAATGAGCTACAAGCCTTATAGAAAGATAGAAACCTTCCCCGTCTGCCTTAGAATCAATACTGTGTACTGGTTCCCAGGCAGAAGAGGGGTAAGGGCTAGGCAATGGGGGTTAAGTGACTTGGCCAGGGTCACCCAGCTGGAAAGTCTCTGAGGTCAGATTTGAACCTATTTTTACTCAGTGTGACTTCAGAAGTCAGTTTGTGTCCATGAATCTCATTTTATTCATCTGTAAAACAGGAATAATAATATATGACGACCACACAGGGTTGTTGTGAGAGACACACTCATTTCCATCCAGGTAAAGTAGGTGGAGGAGCAGCCCCGGCCATATTTCATGTAGGCAGATGAAGATATGACTCCTAATTGGCTAAGAGAATTACTGGGGAGAAGGGGCAGGGGCTGCAGATGTTTTGAGAGAGGACCTCTACAAAGGTATGAGAGAGAGAGCAGGGGAAGGGAGAGGGAGACAGAGACAGAGGCAGAGAGAGAAAGGGGAGAGATAGAGAGACAGAGACAGAGACAGAGAGACAGAGATAGAGGCAGAAACAGAGAGACAGAGAGAGACAAAGAGAGAGAACTTTTGAAAGGCTACCGAGAGTCCTTAAAGCCCAGAATATGGATGAGAAAGTCTGCCCTATTGTGATCCTGAGTGTCTGAGGGCTTACAACTGAGACTGCTGAAAGTGGAACTCCCCTGGGAAAGATCATTCTCTTTCTCTTGGTTTGAGCTAAGATTTTATCTGGCTTCCATTTGAAGAGCTCCTTTACTCTTGGGGCCCCTTTGGTATATTCTAATCTTTAGAACTTCTCCAATTTCTATGTGCTGCTTTGCTTGGATAAATGAGTTTACTTGCTATTTGCTAATGTGTGACCAGCATTTGGTGGGAAAGAGCTAAGCTGGGAGTATAAGCTAAGGAAGGGCTACTCAGCCCTTTGAGAGCGCTTAGGGGAGGAACTTTCCTTCTGAACTTAGACTCATATCCCTACACTAGAGCTATTTGAAGAGTGGTAAATAGATATAACCCTTTAAAAAAACCTTACCTTCTGTCTTAGAATCAGTACTATGTATTGGCTCCAAGGCAGAAGAGGAGTAAGGGCTAGGCAATGGGGGTTAAGTGACTTGCCCAGGGTCACACAGCTAGGAAGAATCTGAGGCCAGAAAATTTGAACCCAGGACCTCCTGTCTCTAGACTTGGCTCTCAATCCACTGAGCCAGCCAAATAGGTATAATTCTAGCTTAATACCCTTCTTAGAAACTAGAGGAGAAATAGCCTATTCTTGCCTCCATCCTGGATCCTATCTTTTCCCTTCAACTCCCATCCAGGCTGCTAGTGTTATCAGCATAGCTCCTCTCCTAATTTCTGTAGAGGTGATTATATATCACCCATGGGTTGAGTGTGTATGTGTGTCTCTCACAACAATGATGTATGATAGGTCCTTCCCACTTCCCATATACAAGCAAATCTATATCAACATCCACATGCATATACAGACAGATGGATGGACGGATGGACAGACAGACAGACAGATTGATCAGATAGATAGACAGACAGACAGACAGATAGATCAGATAGATAGATCAGATAGACAGACATACAGACAGATAGATAGACGGACAGATAGACAGACATAGATAGATAGATAGACAGACAGATAGATAGATAGACAGACAGATATAGATAGATATAGATAGAAAGACAGACAGATAGATCAGATAGACAGACAGACATACAGATAGATATAGATAGATAGATATAGATAGAAAGACAGACAGACAGACAGACAGATAGATAGATAGACAGACAGATATAGATAGATAGATAGATAGATAGATAGATAGATAGATAGATAGATATAGGTAGATAGATAGACATATAGATAGACAAATAGACAGATAGACAGACAGATAGATAGATAGACAGACAGATAGATATAGATAGATGAATAGAGACAGATAGAAAGACAGACAGATCAGATAGACAGATAGATCAGATAGACAGACAGACAGATAGATAGATAGACAGACAGATATAGATAGATAGATAGATAGATAGATAGATAGATAGATAGATAGATATAGGTAGATAGATAGACATATAGATAGACAAATAGACAGATAGACAGACAGATAGATAGATAGACAGACAGATAGATATAGATAGATGAATAGAGACAGATAGAAAGACAGACAGATCAGATAGACAGATAGATCAGATAGACAGACAGACAGATAGATAGATAGACAGACAGATATAGATAGATAGATAGATAGATAGATAGATAGATAGATAGATAGATATAGGTAGATAGATAGACATATAGATAGACAAATAGACAGATAGACAGACAGATAGATAGATAGACAGACAGATAGATATAGATAGATGAATAGAGACAGATAGAAAGACAGACAGATCAGATAGACAGATAGATCAGATAGACAGACAGACAGATAGATAGATAGACAGACAGATATAGATAGATAGATAGATAGATAGATAGATAGA
>NC_058131.1:334776259-334796695 GCF_016433145.1 Gracilinanus agilis | reverse complement strand
GGAAGAAAGAAAGAAAGAAAGAAAGAAAGAAAGAAAGAAAGAAAGAAAGAAAGAAAGAAAGAAAGAAAGAAAGAAAGAAAGAAAGAAAGAAAGAAGAAAGGAAGGAAGGAAGGAAGGAAGGAAGGAAGGAAGGAAGGAAGGAAGGAAGGAAGGAAGGAAAATAAAAAAGAAAGAGAAAGAGGAATTATGATATTAATAATAGAGATCTATCTGGTTTTGGTTCTGACTGACAATGTCATGGATATAGGTAAATCCTAGCAAGGAAATTGCCCTTACCAAAGCCTCTGGGTAGCTGTTTTGCAACCTACAGCCTTAGAGTTGCCTTAAGGCAACTTAAGATTTTGCCTTTGATGACAAACCTTTTAGAGATGGAGTGTCCAGCCCCACCCCTTACCCCACCCCTCCAGACCTAGTGTTGTGCTCATCCACCACCTCCCCCTCACCCCACTCTTACCCCAGACAGGGGAGGAAGGAAGTGCTACCCTTGGGCTGCTGGGCAGGAGGGGAAGTGAAGTGAGGAATGTCCTCAGGTGCATGGAGAGGGGGAGGGGAGCAGCTCCCCAGAGTCCTTCTGCCTTTCTAGTAATGAATTCTGGTGGGTGACTGCAGATATGCCCATGTAGAGGGCTCTGAGTGCCCTTTTTGGCATGTGTGCCATAGGTTCACCATTCCAACCTTAAGGCATTGAGAGATTAGGTGCCTGGCCCAGCCAGCAGGTGTTTGGAAGTGACACTTGAACTCAGCTCTTCCAGGCTCCAAGGCCAGTTTTCTATCTCTTTTGCCACCTGACTGGTGAACTTTTATTATCTCCACTGTGGAACCCAGAGATGAAGAGACTTGTCCAGAGTCTCCCAGAAGACGGGTGGCAAAGCTATGACAGAGACTGGGGTCTTCCAATTCCATCTATAGTGCCTTTCTCCCATGTCCATTCCCAGAAATTAGACAGCTGGAAAAGACCTAGAAGATCATCTAGCCCAAGCCTCTGATTTCACAAAGGGGAAAGCAGGCTTGGAGGGGTCCAGGACTCACACAGGGGGTAAGAAACAGAAGTGGAATATGCAGTCCCATATCTGCTGGTTCCAAGTCACAATTGGAAAGGGGTGGATTGGACCCCTTGTCCTTTGTATTCTCCCCCCCCCCTCCAGACCAGTCCCCCTTCCCCCTGTCCCTGTGTTTCAGGAAAAGGCTCACAGCATGTAGGTGATCACGCCCATGCTCCACATGTCTGTCTTATCCGATATTTGGTCGTAATTCACCACCTCAGGGGACAGGAACTCGGGGGTCCCAAAGTTGACTTTGAGCTTCTCATTGGGATTGTACCTGGATTGAGGGAGGAAGGGGGGAGCATGGGTTCAGGTGCAGGTGCCTGAGTTGGCTCCCAGAAGGGTCTTTTTGTCATTACACACACACACACACACACACACACACACACACACACACACACACACCCCACATCGCAGACACACAGCTGGGAAGCCCAAGGCCTGAGCACAGGACTCCCTCATGTTCTCAAATCTCTGGCCAAACCCCTCCAAAGACTGCAGACCACAGACTGGACACTCCCCTTCCGCTGGCCTGCCCTCCCTCCCCTTCCCACCCCAGCGGGAGGTCAGGGGGTTCAGGAAAATCGACTCTTCCCTACCCCACCCACTAAGACAGGAGAAGGCAGGACAGGAAGGGGACAGAGGAGGGGAGGGGTACCTCCGTGCCAGGCCAAAGTCGATGATCTTCACCATGTGGCCCGTGGTGCTGACACACAAGATGTTCTCAGGCTGCAGAGACAGGACAAAGCCCCACCCCAGCACAGCCCCTCAGACCGGAGGCTCCTCTTTCTCCCTGGCCCGGACGCCTGTCCTGATTACCCCAGCATTGCCTGCCACCCTCTCCCCCATGAGCCCAAGTTTCTCCCTGGGGAGAGGCCTGCTGCCCAGCCCCCTTCTTCAGTTCTTAAACTGTCTTTTCTTCAAGGCCTCCTTGACATGGGCTTTAACACTTAACATGGGCTCTGATACTCAGGTGCGCTGCACCCACCCACACACACTCCCGTCTGTTTTCCCACCTCTGGAGTGAGGTGGATGGACTCCATTATTCCTCCAGCCCAAGGTTCTTCCATTCTGTTAGCACCCCCAGGTCTGTCCTCATTTTCCATTCTAAATGGTCTGACCTTCTGTTTTCTAAGGACCCCTCTCTCCTACCTCTGTCATTCTATATCCTAGGGATCACCACCACCATCCTCTGCCCCAGCTCTGACATCCTGCGTTCTAAGATCCCTCCCAGCCCTGACATCTTCTGTTCTAAGATCCCTCCCAGCCCTGACATCTTATGTTCTAAGTTCCCTCCCAGCCCTGACATCTTATGTTCTAAGATCCCTCCCAGCCCTGACATCTTAAGTTCTAAAGATCCCTCCCAGCCCTGACATCTATCTTCTGTTCTAAGGTCTCTCCCAACTCTGACATTCTGTCTTCTAAGATCCTTCTGAACTCTGCCATTCTATGTTCCAGCATTCTGTTAGACACTATCTCCAAGTCTTTACATTCTATATTCTAAGCACCACCTCTCCTACGCTGACATTCTATATTCTAAAGTCCCTCCCAGCTCTCACATTCTATATTCTAAGATTCTGTTTTAATATTCTATTAGATGACCCCACACGTTCTGAAATCCTATTTTCTAATGACACACACACTTCTGCCATTCTTCATTCTAACTTCCCTCCTAGCATTTTGAACTTTGCCACTGTTCGAATGTTTCTCTGGGGAGGGGAGCAGAGTATTCCCTCCCCACCATCTCTGTATAACTCACACCCAGGCCTGTTCTTTGGTGATGATGAGCCAGTAGAAAGAGTGATGTTGGGGCAGTTTGTCTCTACTGTGGTGCCCTCTGTCAGATGCCCAGCACCCCTTGGCAGTCACTGGCTTCTCAAGGCCCCCTCCTAGGCCGATATGTCCTGCTCAGACAATATCCTGGGCTTGGACCTCTCTCCATGTTCCCCCAAACCAAAATCTGTTCCCAGCGAAGTTTCGGTAAACTCAAATGTTAATGGATGGTAAGAAGAGAATCCTAATATTGCCAGATTCTGGCACTAACCCCAGGACAATGGGTACAAGATCTTCCCAGTACCCTTAGTCCATCTTATCTTCCCCACTGGGCTATACTCATAATAATTCACATTTTGTAGGCCTTAATATTTACAAAGAGCTTCCTCAGCCTCTGAAGCAGAGAATGCAGGTGTCATTGTCTCTATTTTGAAGCTTCCTAAAGTAAGGCTGAAAGACCCCAGAAGGCAGGGGTGCTCTGCCCATATAAGCTCTTGAAACTCAAGACAGCGTTCCACCAAAGTGTACCCCAGAGGACCCTCAATGGCTGAATTCCAGGCATCAGCCATGTCATACCCCTCACTGCTCTCCCCCTGTCCCCACCAACCTGAACTCGGACTGGCTCTGGCATCCTAGTTACCTTGAGATCCAAGTGAAGGACTCTCATTTTGTGCATAAAAAGGATCCCGTCACAGATTTGCCTGACAAACACCATGGTATCCACCTCCGTCAGCTGGTAGTCCTCATCCACAATCCTCTCAAACAGCTCTCCGCCCTCCACGCTGGGTAAATAAGATATTACCATGACCTCAGCCTCCAGCCACCCTAGTCCCACCAAACCCCATCCAAGAGCAGTCACCATCAGAGCTGACATTTCTATACAGATTTTCCCACACAGCTCTGTGAAGATTAGTAGGATGGAAATTATCATCTCCATTTTACAAATGAGGAGCCTGAGGCTCAGGGAGGGGAAATGACTTGCCTAGGGTCACATAGCCAGTGAGTGTTCAAATTCTTTTGCCTAACATGCAAGGCCCTCTACAATGTGTCAGTGCCCTACTTTTCTAGCCTCAGATCATATGTTCCTCCATACTCTATCCTCCAAGCCAGTGCCCCAATCTGGCAATGCCAAGATTTTCAGCCAAATCTTGACACAACTTTTGGCTTTTCATTTTTCTTCTCTCTTATCCAGTTAACCTACCGATTCTGCGTTTGAATTTTCTCTCAAACCTCATCCATCCTCTCTGTGGCTCCTGCCACTCGCCTCATATGGACCTTCATTACTATCTACCTGAATTCTAGCAGTGACATCCTATTGGCTTTCTACATCCATACTTTGCAAATCTTCAATCTATCCTTCATTCTGTTGCTGGAAAAATCTTCCCTGCTTATAGATCCAACTGGTCATGCTCCTGCTCAAAAACTCTAGTAACTCCCTATTGCCAACTAAGTAAAATTTAGAATCCTTTTCCTGGCATTCAAGGCACTCAATTATCTGGTTTCAATTTAACTTTCTAGCCTTGAACTCAATATTCTAGCTGAGCCTGAACTTCTCTCAGTGTCCCCAACACACTTGCACTGACAAATGCCTTTGATCAGATTTCTATGCCTGGAATGTTTCTCCTCCCTGTTTCTTCTGCTTGTTAGAACCCTACATACCCCCAAAAGTTCTATTCCTTCAGGAAGCCTTCCCTGCTCTTCTGATCTCCCACAGCATTTCCTTTGCACTGTTCACTACATAGAAAATGAAATATTGTATATCTTAGTAACCCCATTAGAATTCAATGAGCTCCAAGAGGTCAAGGAGCCCATCTCATCCAAACTTTGTGACTTTCCCAGCACAAAGCACAGGACTCTGAACATAGTAGGTGATTAATGGATGTTTCCTCGACAGGTGTTTGTTTTTTCTGCACTTGAACCTAGGTCCTCTGAGCCAAATACAGAGCACTCCCCACTCTACCACACCAGCTCTATGTGTGTTTGGCACAAGAAGGTCGGGTTTCTGGGGGTCTAGGGGTGGTGGTGGTTTGAGGTTCTTCTTCAGGGAAGGCTGCTCTGCAAGAGGTTTAGGAAGTAGAAGTCAAATCAAAGGCTGAGGGGTAGAAGGAGTTGCCATCCTTTCCCAGAACTATTCACTCACAACTCCATGAAGAGGATGATCTCATGGGACGTCTCGATGGCTGCATAGAGCTGGATAAGATTGTGGTGGTTTAGCTGGTTCATCACCTCGATTTCCAACAGTGCCATCTCCTGGGTCCCCGAAATAGTCAGAGAATATCAACAGCATCACCATCACCATCACCACCACCATCAACCCCAACAGCATCACCAGCCACTTTTCTTTTTTACCGTTTTCCATATTTACTATTATCATCATCACTTCCACATCACCACCACTACACCCTCCATCACAGTCCCCAAATCAACCAGCAGCATCACCACCATCTTCATCATCACCATTATCATCATATTCACTATCACCTTCATGACCACCAAGCCTTAAGCAAATGTCCCACTGCTGCAGTCCTATGCTGGGAGCTGGAACTACACAGACCAAGTATCTTCCCGGGGCAGGGATGAGGGGGACAAAAATAGACCTCAAACAGCTTTCCTTGGATAAAGGGGAAATCTAGAGTCTGATGTGGGTGGTGGGGCCAGGGGAGAGTAAATATCCTTAAGTAGGAACAAAGTGGAAGGGTCTACACTTTAAGTATTCCCTACACAGATCTCTCTTCCTATAGGCTTTTCTATGAGAAATATATTCTCCAAGGACACATTTGATAGATGGAGGGAGCTGGGAGTCCCAGGAGTCCCAGGGAGAAAAAAAACAGTCTGCTGGTGCCTCATTCACTCCCAAAGGACTAGTGCATAGTGCTTCCCCAATGGACCCACCTTGTCTTTTGGGCTTTGCTTCTTGATGATCTTTGCAGCCAGTTTGAGGCCTGTGGCTTTCTCTGTACAGGTACATACTTCCCCAAATTTCCCCCTAAAGAAAGGAGGAGCTGGGGGTCAATGGGCCATTGGCCAAGGCAACAAGGTATACTATGCCCAGGGACAGCTTGGCCTCAACCCGGATTGATCGCTGACCCCACCATTCCCTGGGGAGGAAGATAACTGGACTAGATTCTAGCCCTAGATCTCTGTGACTGCCAACAAGGTCCTTCCTCTCTATGAGGCTCATTTTCCTCATCTTCTTGTTGTTCAGGCGTGTCTGATTCTTCACAAAGCCATTTGGGGTTTTCTTGGCAAAGAGTCTGGAGTTTGCCATTTCTTTTACCAGCTCATTTGACAGATGAAGAAACTGAGGCAAACAAGGTTAAATGACCTGCCCATGAGCACACAGCTAGGAAGGGTCTGAGACCAGATTTGAACTCAGCAAGGTGAGTCTTCTTGACTCCTGGCTCTGTGTGCTCTATCCACTGTGCCACCTAGCTGTCCCTTTCCCCATCTATAAAATAGTAATGACCACATGGGGCTGCCATGAGGATCTAACAATAAAGCAAATGAATTAAGTAGATTTGAAGGATAGCTAAGGAATCCTTTAGGCCTCTCAGAAGTTGCACTCTTTCCCGAGAGGAAGCACAAAAGATCAAAGCCTATAGGGGAAGAAGATCCAGGCACTGCTTTTGTAGACAAACACACCCCACCTTTTAAGCTGAATCACCCCCATATCCTGGTGACCTGGACAGTGAGGGGCAGCCTGAGCTGAGTCAGGACTGTCAAAGGTCAGGCATAATAACAGCTAGCATTGCTCCCTTTATTTTAATTGGGGTATGCTGGTAGATATTTAATAACCAGCTCCTGAAAAAAAATACATCTATAAATCACATATTTAGGTTTAATTTATATTAACATTTTCTCCCTCTCTTTAAGTCTAGACAATCAACAAAACAATAAATCAAGCCCTGATTTGTAGGTTTGCCAATTTCAGAGGTGTAAATGCTCACACTAAAAATTTTACAACGGGCTCTCCTGAGCCAGTTGGAGTTGGTTCCAGCATACCCCTGGCTTTAAAGTCTACAGAGCATTTCTAAACATTATCTAGTTTGAGCTTCACAACAACCCTTGGGAGGTAAGCAGTAGTATGTCATCCCATTTTGTAGATGAAGAAGCTGAGACTTGGAGATGAAATAACTTGCTCAAGGTTCCACAAACAGTAAGTGTGGCATGCCAGGTTTGAAGCCCAATTTCTCCAGCACTCTTTTTCACTCCCTCTACTACCTTGCTAAGGGAAAGGCACCCCCTCCCTCCCCTGTATTCACCTTCCTCTACCTCCAGAGAAACAAGACAGATTTGGGGGTCCCTGAAATTCCCCCTAGTTTCCCTCCTAGGTACTAGTAATCTCTCCCTTTTCAAATTACCTGGTATAATACTTCTCTGTGTACATGGTGGATCTCCACAGTAGAGTATAATCTCCTTGAGGGCAAGAATTGCTTCTTTTTTGTCTTTATATCACCAATAGCCGGCAAAGTGCCTTGCACATAGGAGGTGCTTAATAAATGGTGGGTTGAAATCAATTTTGGTTGAATTCAATTCAATCCAGTCCCTTTGAACTGAATTCAACCAGCATTTATTAAACGCCTTCTGTGTACAAGGCACTGTGCCAGGCAAGTTGGACCCACTTGGGTCTATCTGTGCTAAAGGTGGGCAGAGAAGGACCTCTGATGCCTATTTCTTCTCCCTGCTGCCTCCTCCTCTCCCTCCTCACCATCCAGCCTAGGGCCCTGCCTCAATGCCCAGCACCTAGCATGGTGCCTTGCACACGGTAGGGGCTCAATCAGTCTTGTTGAGTTGAATTGCGTGCCCTCCCTCCCTCCCTTCCTCAGCACCCAAACTAGTCTGGCACAGGCTCTGCACCCATGGCATCAGCCTGGCTTCTTACCCTCCCAGTTGGTGCTGGGAATTGATGGTGAATTCACTGCTCACATTTGCTGTCTTTAGCTCCACAATTCGATGGGAGAAGGGAGCTGGAGGAGGGGGGCAGTCATCTGGGGAGAAGGAATCAGACAAACATTCATTAAGGCAGGGGCTGGCATTTGCCATTCTGGGCATTCTGGGTGTGAGGCCCAGCAGCTGGCAAGAAGTGAGCTCTTAATCAATGCTTGGTCGCTGGTTGAGGGCAGAGTATGGACTGGGCTAAGTGGACAGAATGCAGTCAGCTTTGGGAAAAGAGCAGGACCACCCTTCCTTAGAAAGGCACCCGCTCTCCTGGCCCATCCATGGGGATGATGCTTGGTGCCAGCCCTCTCTTGGCTAATCCCTGCAGCAGCTCTGCGAGTGGGCATTGATGACTGAATACATGGGTGGGAGGTATTCGTGCTTAGGAAAGAAATGCTGCTTCAGGGGTCTAGAGAACTGGATTCGAGGGCCAGCTTGTGCTCACCCTGGGAGCCAGGTAAGTAGGCATTGCTGTTTAGGAGCAATAGCACTGGGGTGAACATCAGAGATTTTCTGGGATCATGGGATCAGAGAATGTAGCGCTTGAAGGTTCAAATCCTAGACTACCGGCAGGGCCTTGGATCCAGCGACTTGACCTCTCTCGGACAGTCGCTTTCTTTGTAAAGTGAAGGAGTTGGACCAACTCTGTCCTATGTTTCATCATCGTCTAAGACCCCTAAAAGCCTTGGGAACACCTCCGAGTACCTCTCTGCCCAACTACTACCATCACCAAATGTCCAAGGGAGGGATCTGTCTTTTGAGACTAGGGAGCCTCTGCCTTCCTGGGTACATTCTTCCCTGATGGTCTTATTCCTGGAAAGGGGGACTGGAGGTTGGGAGGAGGGAGAGGAGGCAGCAAGATGGCAGAGTGTCTGACTGGTACCATAAAGATCTGAATTCAAATCCTCCATCAGATACTTCTAGCCACATGACCTCTGAAAAGTCACTTAACTTTTTCTGACCTCGGTTTCCTCATGGGTGAAATGGAGATAATAATAGCACCTACATCTCAGAATTAGCATATTGCAAACCTTTAACTCTTATATAGGTGGCTCAGTGGTTTGAAAGCCAGACTGAGAGACAGGAGGCTCACATTTGGCCTCAGACACTTCCTAGCTGTGTGACCCTGGGCAAGTCACTTAATCTTCATTGCCCATCCCTTACCACTCTTCTACCTTGGAACTAATACCTAGTTCTGATTCCAAGATAGAAGGTAAGGGTTTAAAAAAAAAAAGACCTAAACTTGTTAGTTGTTATAACCTGACACATCCTAATTACTAGATTCTGGGTAAGTCCCTTAACCTCAGTTTCCCCATCTATAAAATGGTGATATTAATAACACTCAGAATTGTGAGGATCGAATAAAATCATTGTGTTTCATACAAAGCTTGGCACCTGGTAAGCACTATAGAAATATTAGCTTTTATTATGATTATGATTTTGGAGAGAGGAGTGGAAACCCCAACTTCTCTGAGAAGTCTCATTTGCCATAGAAGAAGGTTGCCACCTAGTGCCAAAGACCCAGAATAGGCATCCTTTGCTCAGAGCTGAAAGGAAATGGGACGGCTTCCTGGGAGCAGCCCTCCTACCTGGGAGCCCAGGAGCACAGATATGCCACAGGGCAGGGTTTGGGTCCACAGTGGCAGGTGGGTCCTGCCCCCTCACACTCTCTTCACCCCACTTCATCCCTTCCCAGGGCCCTAACACAGTCCGTTTCCAACCACCTTCATCCCATGGGGAACTAAAGATAAGCAGTCATCATCTGGGAAGGGTGGCCTCCCCCTTGGGCAAAGCCTCAATGTGCCTCCAGAGGCAGCTTGGTAGTGCAATAGGTAGAGCATTGGACCTGCGGACATCGGATACTTATACTTGCTAACTGTGTGACCGTGAACAAGTCACAGCCTCTGTTGGCCTCAGTTTCCTCAAAAGGAAAATGGGAATAATGATAGCACCTACCTCAAAGGGTTGTTTTGAGGGTCAAATGAGATAATATTTGTAAATCACCTAGTACATAGTTTGTTGTGTAGATGTTTTCAGTCTTATCTGACTGTGACCCTTTGGGGATTTTCTTGGCAAAGATACTATAGTGATTTCCTTCTCCAGCTCATTTTACAGATAAGGAAACTGAGGCAAATAGTTACATGACTAGCTCAGGACCACATCACTAGTAAGTATCTGACATCAGATTTGAACTCATGTCTTCCAGACTTTAAGCCCAGTGCTCTATCCACTGTACTACCTAGGTTCTATAAAAATGTTTATTTCCTTTCAGGTTAATTTTGTTCCTTCTGTGCTCAAGAATATTGCATGAGGGGTGGGGTGGAGCAGCTGAGTAGCTCAGTGAACTGAGAGCCAGGCCTAGAGACAAGAGGTCCTAGGTTCAACTCTGACCTTAGACACTTCCTAGCCATGTGATCCTGGGCAAGTCACTTAACCTCTATTGCCTAGCCTTTTACCACTCTTCTGCCTTAGAACCAATACATAGTATTGATTCTAAGGTGGAAGGTAAGGGAAGAAAGAAAGAAAGAAAGAAAGAAAGAAAGAAAGAAAGAAAGAAAGAAAGAAAGAAAGAAAGAAAGAAAGAAAGAAAGAAAGAAAGAAAGAAAGGAAGGAAGGAAGGAAGGAAGGAAGGAAGGAAGGAAGGAAGGAAGGAAGGAAGGAAGGAAGGAAGGATCATAACAGAGCATTAGATCTGAATGGGATCTTAAAACATACCTCACAAGAACTAGAAGGAACATAGAGATCATTTAGTATCACTGTTAGTCGGAAACTGCTGCTCACACTACAGCATCTCCAGGGTCCCCAGGCCTGAGAGAACTCCCATCAAACCTGCTTATGCCAACACAACCCTCCCCACCTTCACTGAACTCCTATGTCCTGAAGTTCAGTTTTTATTTACTCTGATCTTTTTGTCTCCTTAACCAAGATCATGACCACCCTGAAGGCAGGCACTGAGTTCTACTTAGGTCTTCATTAGTTCTAAAGATGGAGTTCCAGCTGGTCATTCCATCTGGAATTCTCTTGACTCTAAGCTAACTGTTACAGATTTTTCACTTCTTGTAGCTCTCTTATAGCCCCTCATATTTGCATCTAGAAACAAAAAAATCTTAGGCATGAATATATAAAGACCAAGAATCCCAACTCTTCATACCTAGATTGAGAGACTTCCACTTCCAACATCTCACCTCAGAATTTAGAACCAAACAATTTGAACACTTCCCAACAATATAATATAAAACCCAATGATCTCAACTCCTCTCATTTGTGGCCAGAACTTAATAACTCTAATTCCTTTCAACTAAATCTAGAATTCAATGATTCTGGCCCCTCTTATCTGTATCTGGAACCTATCCATCCCGACTCCTCTCATCTGTACCTGGAATCTAATGACTCTAATTCCTTTCATCTCTACTTAGAACCCAACAATATCAACCCCTCTCATCTGTTTCTAGAACCTAACAATCTCAATTCCTCTCCTCAATAGCTAGAATTTAACCCTTCATGATTGTGTCTAGAACCAAACATTTCTAATCCCTTTTATTTGTATATAGAAACTAACAATTCTAATTCCTTTCATATGTATCTAGAATCCAACTATTCCAATCTGTCCCTCGTCTATATCTGGAACCTAACCATCCCAGCTCCTCTCAATGATATCTAGAATTTAACACCACACAGTGATGTCTAGAAGCTAACAATCACAAAGCTTCTTATTTTTATCTGGAACATAATCATCCCAACTCCTTTCATCCACATCTAGAACACATCTCAACACCTCTCATTAATTATCTAGAATTGAACAATCCCCAATTTTTTCACCTGTGACTAGAACTTAACCCCTCACATTTGAGGCTAGAATCTAAAAACCCAAGGCCCTTCCTTTCTACACCTAGAACCTAATGATCCCAACTTCTCAGATCTATACTGAAAACTTTTGAAATCTAACCTCCTCACATCCGTATCTAGAACCTAATAATTAAATCCCCTCACATCTGAAAGCTGAGTACGCTGAAAAGGGCATAGATTTGGAACTGGAAAATCTGGATTCAAATTCTAACCCTGCTATCCACTACGTATATGGCCTTGGGCAAGACATTTAAACTCCTAAGTCTTCAGTTTCTATATCTGTGAAATGAGAACACTGGACTAGATGGCTTCTGGAATCCTTTCCAGCTATAAACCCTGTGCTCCTAATCACAATCCTTCACATCTGTATCTGGAACCTAATATCACAGCCATTCACATCTGAACCAAGCCACTCAGGCCTCCCTGAGTCACAATATTAGCACATTGCCTGGCCTGTTAGTTTCCTAATAAATCGTGATTGATTGAAGTAAATACTTTGGATGTAAATCATTGCTTTTATTGATTCTCATAAATGAGGCAGCCAGGAGGCACAGTGAACAGAGGATTAGATTCAACAGTGAACAGAGGATTGGTTACAAATATGGCCTTAGTCAGTCCTAGCTGCGGGCCTCTGGGCAAGGCACTTAACCCCTGTTTGTTGCAGTTTTCTCATCTGTAAAATGGACATAAGAATAGCACTTACATCCAAGGGTTATTGTGCGGATTAAATGAGATAATATTTGTAAAGCACTTAGCATAGAGCCTGGCAGATTATAAGCATGACATAAATGTTAGCTATCATTATTATTATTATTCATAACATCCTTGGGAAAGAGGTTGAATAGGGATTTTTATCTTCATCTTATTTGAAGAAAGCGCTTTGTAAAGCTTGAAACACTATAGGCAACTAAGGTAGCAGAGCAGATAGAGCGCCAGGTCCAAAGTCAGGAAAACATGGGTTCAAATCTAGCCTCAGAGACTTCCTAGCTGTGTGACCCTGGGCAAGTCACTTAACCCAAATTGCCTAGCCTTTATTACTCTTCTGCCTTAGAACAACTGATGCTTAATATCAAATTCTATGACAGAAGATAAGAGTTTAAAAAAACACTCTAGAAATGTGACTTGTAATTATTATTGTTCTCGTTGACGAGTCTTCTTCCTTCCTCTTAAAATATAAAAACTCTTCCTGCTGGTCCGGGAAGGAGCTCAAAGCATCTTACGTAGTACTTCGGATTCTGCCTCCCCGAGGTGGGAGAAACAACAGAACTGTTAACTAGTCAGAGCTGTAGGTCTGGGGTGAGGGTTCTGCTTCTGCTCTGCCCCAATCGATGAGGCCGCCTGGTTTTCCAGCCCTGTCCTGTGACATCAGCTTGATGGCAGGGCTTGGTGCCCCTGCCTCAGGCCCTCTCCTTGGCCAGGAAGGGAATCCTGTCCGGGAGCCTGAGCTGAGTGAGCAAAGGTCAGGCCCCAACTTGTCCCCAGGCTGGGAGGGTGGGGGGAGAGTAGGGTTGGCAGTGCCTTTTCTGAGTCTAATGTTACTGCCCTGGGGGCCATTCAGGCTGGGCCTGGGATCTGGTTGGCACACAATCTTGGTCCTTTTGGTTCTTAGGCAGGCTATAGACCCCATTGAGTTGAGGGGGGCAGATAGTGCTAGAGTTTGGGGACTAGATCCCTGACACAAGCTGCCCCTCCCACCCACTGCTGAATTGTACCTCGTCACTAAACCTACCTAGAATCTCGAAGTTATCCTCTTTGTTGGCAGTAGGACAGGCGGTCTTCTCTGTCGTCTCTTTTTCCAAGGGAACAGCCTGGAACACGATCCGTTCAGGGTTGTCCCCTGCTCCTTTAGCTGAGCTGCTGTCGGGCTGGGCCCTGGGAGGACTAGCGGGGCTGGACTGGGCCTGGGATTTCTCTCCATCTGGGCCCTGAGCCTTCTCCAAAGGCTTCTCCTTCTGGCTCCCTGCCAGAGGATCCAGGGACTTCTTCCCTCCCTCTTCAGGCTTGCTAGAAGCACCTGGGGTGGAGCTGGTTTGTCCAGGGATGGTTTCTGAGATCTGGGAACTGTGCTTTCCAGCACCTAGAGCTTTCTCTGCTTCCCCCAGGCTCTTCTCCATCACTTTCTCAGAGCTGGAAAACAAGGAGGGGGCAGATTTCAGGGCCCCTGATCTCCTCAGTGGTCAAGGCTCCCTACTCCCCAACCATCTCAGGAACTCCAGCAGGGGCCATGCTCACAGGGCAGGTTACCAGAGAGACAACTGCGTCATCAGGTAAAATTCAAGGTCCCAGGGTAGGAGATGAAGAGAATAGGTGCCCAGGAAAGTCCATGAATGGTGTTGGGGGACTGATAGGCTCTGTTTGTTGAAATAGGGACTAAACCTGGTATCCCAGAAAGGAAGGCCATGGAAATAACCTTACAATTATTCTTTTAAGATTTATAAATGTCTTATCAGAATTGAAAGGAACCTTAGAGAGATATGTAGTGCAACACTTCCTTATTTTGCAGACAAGAAAGCTAAGACCCAGGGAAGGAAAATGATTTGTTTAAGATCAAACAAGTTGACAACAGAGCAAGACTAGAACCCAAAGCTCCTGCCTTTCACTGGTACTGGCTCCCAAGGTCCCATCGCTCAGGTGAAAAGTCCTGTGGGTGACAGAACTGGAGAGTACTTACCTCTGAAGAGTAGCAGGGCAGCTGGGGCTGTGCAAGAAGGGTGGGGGTGCCTTCTTAGGGTGGGATTTGCCTTCAGGCTTCTTTTCTCCCTTAGCCTGTTCTCCTGCCCCTTGGCTACCCTTGTTGTCCTGTCCAGTGTCAGAGCTCTTGGTGCCAGCCTCTGATTTCTTCCCTGAGGAGTCCTTCGATGAAGACTGCTGGGGCAGGGCAGCGGTTACCCCAGCACTTCCCTCCGCTGCCAGAGATGCCTCCCCTACCCCTCCGTCTGGGAGGGTCACCCCACCAGCAGCAGTAGCTCTCTCCTTGGGGGGGCCTGGGCTGCCAGGCAGGGGCTGACCTGGAGGCACAGCCCCTTTCTCCTGGACAAGAGAAGCCTCATCAGCCCTGCCTTTGGGGGCATTGTCTGCAAGCGAGAAGGTGATATTAAATTGGGTGATCCCCTGAGCTCCACTCTACCAATGTACTGGAGCTCCCTGCCCCTGCCATGGGTCTTCTTAATCCTCCCCCCAGCAACAACAACAACAATTTATATTTCTACAGTTCAGGCAACACATAGGGCGAGGATCATAGCTCTACACCACCACACCACCCCTTTTGCAAAGGTGAACAAGGATTCAGAGAGGATCATGGGATCTTAGAGGTAGAAGGAACTTTAAGCATCATCTCCCGCAGTCCTGTCATTTTGCAAAGAGGAAACAGACCCAGAAAGAGAATGAGACTTGTCCATGATAATGTACCCAGAAAGCATAGAGCTGGAATTTGAACAGGGATCTCCCTTGACCTCTTTCCCCACCACCTCATTGTTAGGGTCTATATCCCTGACCCATGTGCCAGGCCCCTTCAGACTCAGGGTCTCCCGCCCCTCCTGATAGGCAGCTAGAAAATGCCTACAACTTTACTTCCTCTGTGTTTAAGATGCTCATGTCCTCCTCCCAAGGTCCAACTTCCTTTAGTTGGCTGAAGGTGACATCCACCCCTATAGCCTGCTTGCTCCTTTCCAGGAATGCTCAGAATTGGACCCTCTGCCCAGGGTGTCTGTGGATCTTTTCAAGAGGGAGAAGGAACATGCCAGGGGTTTGCCCAGTGCTCAGACCCTGCCTTCCTGCCTGCCAGGTGACCTGGGGGCACTTCCCATCTCTCTTGAGGAGACCTACGGAGTCATAGAAAAGTCCCTAGATTTAGGGTCCAAGGAGCTGGTTGAAAATTCTGATTCTGCCACTTATGGAACAAGCCACTTCTTGTGTTTGAGCCTCGGTTCTCTAGTCTAAAACGATGAGAGGGGAGGGAGACAACAAGAATCATGTAACCATAGGAAAAATGTTTAAATAAAATAAAATAAATGATGAGCTTGGAATTGGTATCATTCAATCAACAAGAATTTATTAAGGTGCTAGGCTAAAAGACAGAGCTGCAAAGAATGGCAAGAACACAGCCCTTGACCTCAAGCAGTTTCCACTCTAACGGAGAAGAAAATAGCCTCTTCTCATCCACCCAAAGCTCCAGAGAGTATCCCTTACTGCCCTGCCCTCTGAGGTAGAGACAATAAGCAGAGAATGGCAGGAAATACCCAGCTTAGGGCATAGACTCACAAAGAAAAGAATTCCAGCTCAGAGAGCCGCAGGGAGGGCAGAGCTCTGACTTCAGCCTCCAATCTCATAGTTTAAAATTCTCCACTAGCTACCTCCCCAGGGCTGGCTATTTCCACTGCCTACTGCCTGCTAGCTACCACCCACAATCCCAGCACCTGTACCCGCTTCTGGGTTTGGGCTTCCTGGCTGTGTTGCTCCTTTTTCTGCAGTTGCCATGAGGAAGGCTGGTCCTTCTGCTTGTCTGTCTCTAGTCTGTCCAACTATTATAGCCTGCAGAGAAAGAGGAGGAGAGGGGAGGCTTCGGTCCCAGGGAATGAAAGGGCAGAAGGGGACAGGAGGCAAGTGAGGGCAGTTCCTGGCCAAAGTGGGTCCTTGCAGGGGTGGGAAATCCAGAGAACTGAAGGGTGGGAGAGAAGGCACTAGAGGCGGCTCTGGGGCATGCCATGGTCAATAGAGAATCCAGTCCTGACTGTGGGGTGAAGGCTAGTGAGTTGCATAGACTGAATGGGAATGGCCCCTAGATCGGGAAGGTGTTGAGTGGTAAGGGACCAGGGGATGGGAGAGTGAAGGGGGTGGGGAGGTTACCTGGTCGCCAGGCCAGGGCCAGGGCAGAGACGTGTGGCTGCCGGAGCTGGTGCTGCCCTATAACGAGTGTAACAGAGCTGGGGAGGCAGAAGAGGAGGAGGAGAGGAGGAGGAGGAGGAGGAGGCACAGGACGAGAAGGATCCCTTACACGGGGGCCATGCAGCAATGAGCCCAACAAGCTTCGACTTTCGGGCCACCTGTTCCTCTTGGCCCAGGTTCAGAGGACACGCCATTCTTCCCACGGCCACCCTGCCGGCCAGCAGGGGCTCAGGCTTGGGGGAGCCGGAGCAGGAAAACAAGCAGAAGCAGATGAGAGAGGCGAGAGGGCCGAAGCAGTCACGACTCAATTGCCCAGGCCCAGGACAGCCGATACATCCCTGGACCTAGAGCACTGCTCCTGACACCCAAGATTCTTTTTGCTTGGGTCCTGCCTAGTACTAGGAGGATGACCAGAATATCAGGGTCTTGCCTGGGGATCACCCCCTTATATCCCTCTAGATCAGGAGTTCTTAATCCTGGGGTCCACAGACCCATTTCAGGAGAACCTGCAAATTTGATTTTTTTTTAATTTTGATAGCCTATTTCGATATGGCTTTCTATTTCTCCTATGGTTCCAATATGGCTTCAAACTTCAATATGTCCTTCTTTGCAATCCTACCTCTTTTATTTTATGAATTTAAAAACATTATTCCAAGGCGTCCGTAGGCTTCATCAGACTGCCAAAAGGGTCCACAGACACACAAAGAGTTAATAACCTCTGGTCCAGATCCCCTGTATGTGGGGAATCAGGGAGTTCAAGGGGGTCTGAACTGAGCTGGTAGGGAAGTTCAGACCGTAGGTGACTCTAAGGATGTGAAACCTGCTTCATTCTCTGCAACTGAGGGAAATAAAATAAATCAGTTCCAAGGCCCCTTCCAACTCTCCCATTCTTCTCCCTACATTCTAATATTCTTGCCAGCTCAGGACTCAGAAGACCTGAAGTTTCCCAGTTTTGTGACCCTGTGCAAGTCACTTTGCTTCCTGAGCCCGTTTCCCTATTGATGGATTTCCTACAAAATTGGGCCAATAAGAATTTTACAATCTACCTTGAAGGACTGCTGTGAGGAGAATACTTGGTAAGCTTTACGAGTGCTATAAAGCTAGGAGGTTTGGGGTTTTTTTTCCATTGTTAAGGTCCCTTCAAGCTCTGCCATTCTGTGGCCCATGTCCTAAAATCCTTCCCAGCTCTGACATTCTATGTTCTGTGTCCTAAATTCCTTCCTAGCTCCATCACTCTGTAAGTCTATGACTTTGGGCACTGACCCTAAGTGTATTGTCCTGAGGCCCAGGACATTGGGGAAACTCAGAGCCTTCCCACTGGAGGCACAAGTCTCTCCAGGTCCGGTTGGCATACTCAAGTCACACCCACGCTAATGACATGAACTATGTTGCCCCAGGTTGGCCTCATGGTCACCCACCTCAGTCCAGAGCCCTGAGGGGCTATTTAAGGACACTCATCTCAGTGTGGTATGGTAGAGAGAAAATTCGATTTACCATCCTGTCCCTGTCCTTAGCCCTGCCCTTGTCTGTCCCCCATTAGACTATGAGCTCCTTGAGAGCAGAGACTGCTTTTTGCTTTTCTTAATATTCCTAGCCCTAGGAGCAGCTGGGTGGCTCAGTGGATTGAGAACCAGGCCTAGAGACAGAAGGTCCTGAGTTCAAAACTGGCCTCAGACACTTCCCAGCTATGTGACCCTGGACAAGTCACTTAACCTCCATTGCCTAGCCCTTACCACTTTTCTGCCTTAGAACCAATAAGACAGAAGGTAAGGGTTTAAGAAAAAATAAAATAAATAAAAAATATTCCTAGCCCTTACCACAGTGCCTGGTACAGAGCAGGGGCTTTAAAAAAAAACAAATCCTTACCTTCTGTCTTAGTATCATTTCTAAGAAGAGTGGCAAAGGCTAGGCAATGGGGATTAAGTGACTTGCCCAGGGTCCCACAGGTAGGAAGTATCTAAGGTCAGATTTGAACCCAGGTCTTCCTGACTCCAGATCTGACATTCTATCTACTATGCTACCTAGCTGAGTTGCCTTCACCTAGTAGGTACTTAAATGCTTATTAAATGACTAACTGATTACTAACCTATCTATCATATGTCGGCTCAAACAGGGTGTCCCCAAAAAATCTAAGTTTTAAACTTTTGAGACACCCCAAATGACTTTGTTTGACTCTTCCCTGGCCAACCTAGTCTACTGTACTTTTTCCTTCTCTTGAATCCTAAATCCTTTACTGGTTATTCATGGAGCACTGCCTACAGGCAATTGGAGATGGTGAGCTCATTTTTTTAAATGTATATACATGTCCTATCTCAGCAGATAGACAGCATGTAGTCTCATTTATATCCCCTAGAGCAATGATGGCGAACCTTTTAGAAAGAGTACTGTGCCCCACTTCCCCAGAGACCATGTGCCATGTCCCTCCCCACCACCAAGTGCCCTGCCTCCCCCTTACCCTGCACAGAGGAGGGAGGAAGCACTCCCATTGGGCTTCTGGGCAGAGGGGCGGGTCATGTGAGAAATGTCCTCAGTGAATGTAGAGAGGGGGAGGGGTGTGACCTGAGTGCTCTGCTCCCCTCCAGCTCTGCTACCTATGAGCCACGCACCTTACCCCCTGTGTGCTCCCTTTGGCTGTTGGGCAGAGAAGCAGGTGATGTGAAACAATGTCATCAGGCACAGTGGAGAGGGAGAAGGGAGCAGCTCTACCTGAGTCTCTCTGCCTTTCTAGTAAGGAACTGTGGTGAGGAGAAAGTAGCTACATGCCCACAGAGAGTGCTCTGCATGTCATCTTTGGCACCCATGCCATAGGTTCACCATCACTGCCCTAGAGTGCTTTACAAAGGACAGTTTGGCATTTTAGATGGACCACTAAACTTAGAGACTGAAAACTCTGAGTTCAAGTCCTCCAATACTTGATAGCAGTGTGACTCTAGCTAGGCAAGCCACTTAACCTCTCAATAGCTAATTTAGCCAGCTCTCTGAAGACCCATAAATTTCTGAATTATATCAGTGAAGGAAGTATCTGCCTGATAAGTTCCTTATGGTGATAAAGCTGAAGGTCTAGACCAAAAAAAGAGTGCTCCAAACTATTCTCTTGAGAGTAGGTATCCTCTTCTCAAGGAATCTCCTGTCATTTGGGGAAATGAGACTTTAAAAAAATATATTATTAGGCAACGAGGAGACTAAGCTATCACTCTTTGCAGATGATATGATGGTCTACTTAAAAAATCCTAGAGAATCAACTAAGAGGCTTGTAGAAATAATCAACAACTTTAGCAAAGTTGCAGGATACAAAATAAATGCACATAAATCATCAGCATTTCAATATATTTCCAACATATCACAGCAGCAAGAGGTAGAAAGAGAAACACCATTTAAAATCACCCTAGATAATATAAAATACTTGGGAATCTATCTACCAAAACAAACACAGCAATTATACGAAAACAACTACAAAACACTTTCCAAACAAATAAAACTGGATCTCAAAAATTGGAAAGCCATTAATTGTTCATGGGTAGGACGAGATAACATAATAAAAATGACCATTCTACCCAAATTAATTTACCTATTTAGCGCCATACCTATCAAACTACCAAAAAACTTCTTTACTGAATTAGGGAAAACTATAACAAATTTCATTTGGAATAACAAAAGATCAAGAATATCAAGGGAAATAATGAAAATGTGAAGGAAGGGGGCCTAGCAGTACCAGATATTAAACTATACTATAAAGCAGCAGTCATCAAAACAATATGGTACTGGCTAAGAGACAGAAGGGAGGATCAGTGGAATAGACTTGGGGTAAATGACATCAGCAAGACAGTGTATGATAAACCCAAAGAGCCCAACTTTTGGGACATGAATCCACTATTTGACAAAAACTGCTGGGAAATTTGGAAAACAATTTGGGAGAGATTAGGTTTAGATCAACATCTCACACCCTACACCA
>NC_058131.1:334768063-334776204 GCF_016433145.1 Gracilinanus agilis | reverse complement strand
AAACAAAAACAATGTAGTCAAAATCAGAAGGGAAACAACAAATTGGGGAAAAATCTTTATAACAAAAAACTCTGACAGGGGTCTAATTACTCAAATATACAAGGAGTTAAATCAATTGTATAAAAAAAATCAAGCCATTCCCCAATGGATAAATGGGCAAGAGACATGAATAGGCAATTTTCAGGTAAAGAAATCAAAAGTATCAATAACCACATGAGGAAGTGTTCTAAATCTCTAATAATTAGAGAAATGCAAATCAAAACAACTCTGAGGTATCACCTCACACCTACTAGATTGTCTAAAATGAAAGAAGGGGAGAGTAATGAATGCTGGAGGGGATGTGGCAAAATTGGGACATTAATGCATTGCTGGTGGAGCTGTGAACTGATCCAACCATTCTGGATGGCAATTTGGAACTATGCTCAAAGGGCTATAAAAGAATGCCTGCCCTTTGATCCAGCCATACAATTGTTGGGTTTGTACGCTAAAGAGATCATAGATAAAGGCTTGTATGAAAATATTTATAGCTGGGCTTTTTGTGGTGGCAAAAAACTGGAAAAGGAGGGTATGCTCTTCAATTGGGGAATGGCTGAACAAATTGTGGTATATGCTGGTGATGGAATACTATTGTGCTCAAAGGAATAATAAACTAGAGGAATTCCATGTGAACTGGAAAGACCTCCAGGAGTTGATGCAGAGTGAAAGGAGCAGAGCCAGAAGAACTTTGTACACAGAGACTGATATACTGTGGTAAAATCGAATGTAATGGACTTCTGTACTAGCAGCAATGCAATGACACAGGACAGCTCTGAGGAACTTATGGTAAAGAACGCTGCCCACATTCAGAGGAAGAACTGCAGGAGAGGAAACATAGAAGAAAAACAACTGCTTGAACACATGGGTTGAGGTGGACATGATTGGGGATGTGGACTCGAAACTACCACACCAATGCAACTAATAACAATTTGGAAATAGGTCTTGATCAATGACACATGTTACAACCAGTGGAAATGTGCATCGGTCATGGGTGGGGGGATTGCGGGGGGTGAAGGGGAAAGTAGGAGCATGAATCATGTAACCATGTTAAAAATGAATATTAATAAATGTTAAAATATATATATTATTGTCTTAAAACTGTGTCCACGCTGCTACCAGAATAATCTTACTAATTCTCAGATGTGCCCATGTCACTCTCCTGCTCAAAAGCCTTCACAAGGTCCCTGTTGCCCAGACTACAAACTCATTGACTTGGTATTTAAGGTCCTCCACAGTCTGATTCAAACCTTCATTTCTGGTCTCATTTCACAATTGTGAACTACCCAAGAACATAGCTAAACCCCTCAGCTCTGAATTCCTGTCATGGGGCCATGCTTTCTTCCCACCTTCCCAACCTTCTACCCACCTACTTACCTCTCACACTTCTTGCTGTGGGAGCTGTAATCAAACCAACCCTACCATCACCCATGATGTCTTTGCATGCAAGAACTGTGGTGTGTTCATCCATGCAGCCTTGGATTTGGGAGATGCTTCCTACATGTTGTTTGGATCAAACTATATTGAACTGATTGCTGAGAGGGGGTGAGGTCCGAGAAGGCTCTAGAATCCGGAGATTTCTTCCATCTTTGCCAAGAAAACTCCAAATGGTATCATGAAGAGTCAGACATGACTGAACAATGACCAAACAGCATCACAACGGATGTTTATTAGGTTCATGAAACCATGCCCTCAGGCACTTAGATCCTCATTTTCCTCATCTCTAAAATGGAAAGACAGAGTTTTCCTGCTCCCCCTAGTTATTAGTTCTCTCACATTCCTTAGAGTATCTTATGTTTACTTTTTGGGAAAATATTATCTGTATTCTTCTAGGCATTTTGCATTTGGGTCTCCAACACCAAGCACAGTGCTTTATCCATTGTGGATGCTAAGAAATTCTAGGTTAATTGCACTAACAATTACATTTCAGAAGCAACTGGGTGACTCAATGGATAGAGAGCCAGGCCTGAAGAAGAGAGGTCCTGGATTCCAATCTAGCCTCAGACACTTCCTAGATATGTGACCCTATATAAGTCACTTAATCCCCATTGCCTAGCCCTTACCACTCTTCTGCCTTAGAACTAATACACAGTATTGATTCTAAGACAAAAAGTAAGGTTGTTGTGTTTTTTTTAAACAAACAAGAACCAATTACATCACGTATTGTACAGGATTGTTGGGAAGACAGTGCCCTGCAAGCGTAAAAATGTTCTACAAATTGGGGACAGCTGGGTGGCTCAGTAGATTGAGAGCCAGGTCTAGAGATGGGAGGTCCTAGGTTCAAATAGGATTCTAAGAGTATAAATGACTTGTCCAAGGTCACATGGCTGGCATATGTCAGAGGAAGATCTTAAACTCAGGTCTTCATGAAGGGCAGGCAGATGGCACAGTGGGCAGGTCCTGGAGTCAAGAAGTCTCATCTTCCTGAGTTCAAATCTAGCCCCAGACACTACCTAGCTGTGTGACCCTGGGCAAGTCACTTCACCCCCATTGCCCACCCTTACCACTCTTCTGCCTTAGAACTAGTACATAACATCGATTCTAAGACAAAAGGTAAGGGTTTAAAAAAAAAAAGGTCTACAAATGTAAATTAATTTTTAAGGCACAGCCTACTTTAAAAATGATTTTCAATTATGAAAATAAAATTATTTTTTAAGGTACAGACAACACCAACTGTTGGAAATGTATCCTCTGGAGATAGCCACTTCCCCTCTTGGAATTTTGATTTTCTAATCTATAAAATAAGGAAGCTGGAATAGATGGTCCCCGATATCCCTTATGATTCTCTTTTTTTCCTCAATAACCCTTGCCTTCTGTCTTGGAATTGCTACTGTGTATCTGTTCTAAGACAGAAGAGGATTAGACAATTGGGATTAAATAACTTGCCCAGGATCACACAGCTAGCAAATGTCTGAGTCCAGATTAGAATCCAGGATCTCCTGTCTTCAGGCCTGGTGCTCTATCCACTGAGTCCCCTAACTGCACCTGTTCCTTATGATTCTAAATCCTAGAAAACCGAGGCCTAACGAAGGAAATGTACTTGCTCAACATCACACAGCAAGTCAATAGCAGAGCTAGGGCTAAAACCCAGGTTTCCTGATTTACGGTCCCCCTGGCATCGGCTCCAAGGTCCCATAGTCCAGATGAAAGGCCCTCTGCATGCCAGGGCAAGAGTGCCCTTACCTCTCTGACAAACACTGGCATTTGACAAAGGAAAAACACAATCATTTGTTCCATAAAAGTCAAGCCAAGCTATGGAGGGGCTTCCAAAAAAGTCACAGCTATAGGACAGAAGAAGGGAAGTAATTTAGGCATGCAACTGGGACAAATTACCAGAAGGGCAAGCTCTCCATCAAATGTCTGCCCCAGCGGTGAGAATCCCCTCATGCTGGTGATCTGATCTTTTCCCCTACTCTGACTCAGTCTATCTGTAAGCAAGAGGAAAGATCTTTAGAACTGGGTGGTCGGAACCCAACACATTATGTGTAACTATTGTTGCTAAGACTTGGGATTTCCATTTTTAAAAAAATAAACTTTACCTTCTGGCTTAAAATTGATACTATCAGTTCCAAGGCAGAAGAGTAGCAAGGGCTAGACAACTGCAGTTAAATGACTTTCCCAGAGTCAAACAGCTAGGAAATGTCTGAGAGGCCAAATTTGAACCCAGGATCTCCCATTTCCAAGCCTGGCTCTCTCTATTCACTGAGCTGTCCCTGGGACATACTCATACTAGATCTGATTTGATTTCGTTTTTTGTTTTTTGTTTGTTTGTTTTTGCTTTTTTACAGTGAGGGTGAGGTAGGAGAGTAATTTCCCCACTCCCAGCCCAGAAGCATCGCTTTCCTTCCTCTGATTCTTACAGACCTATTAATGACATCTCCTTAGTATTCAACAACATGTTTTTATATATTTTTCCTCTTGTCTCTCCAGCTGTGCCCAGTGGGGTTTGTAGCAGTATGAAAGTGGTAGAAACTGGATGTGATTGGGTACAGCCAGATTCTCATCCCAGCTCTGCCACTGACACCCTGGACTGTCAATTTCCCTCTCTGTGCCTCAGTTTCCCAGTCTGTGAAAGTGATGATAACACTAAATGACTGTGAAGGACTCCTGGGTCCAATGTTCTAGATTATAAGGTCCCTCCCAGCCCTGATCTGTGACTCGAAGAGACTTTGATCTACAGTATTGCAACTTCCATAAGACATAATCCTATGGTAGCTCTAAGTAGCCAAAAGTCAAGTTATGTAGGAGGAAGGAAACAAGCAGTTATTTTTTTGTTTGTTCATTTTATTCCTGATCATAATAATGAGGTTTTGATCCAAAGATATTTTATTTTCCCATTTACATGTAATAACAATTTTCCACAAAAGTTTTTCTAAAGTTATAAGATCCAAATTGTCTCCCTTCCCCTTCCCAGAGAGGGTAAGCAATTTGATCTATTATCATGCAAAACCCACTTCCATATTGGTCTTTGTTGTAAGAACAAGCTCATATAAAATCAAAATGCTGCCATACGACTAAACGTGACTCCAACAGTTCTTTCTCTAGAGGTAGAGAGCATCCTTTTCACAAGTCCCTCAGAACTGTCCTTGATCAGTATGTTGCTGTGAATAGCAAAGTCTATCAGTGTTAATCATGCCACACTATTGCTGTTCTTGTGTACAATGTAGTCCTGGTTATTTCACTCCATATCAGTTCATGCAGGTCTTTCCAGCTCTTTCTGAAATCCTCCCATTCATCATTCCTTACAACATCACCATCACATACCACAATTTATCCAGCCATTCCCCAACCGAGGGACACCCCTTCAGTTTCCGATTCCTTGCCACCACAAAGAGCACGGCTATGAATATTTTTGTACAGACAGGCCCTTTCCCCTTTTTCTGATCTCTCTGGTATTACTGGATCAAAGTTTTATAGCCCTTTGGGCACAGTTCTAAATTGCCCTCCAGAATGGTTGGATATGTTCACAACTCCACCAACAATGCATTAGTGTTGCAATTTTGCCAATCCCCTCCAACATTTATTACTTTCCTTAACTGTCATATTGGCCAATCTGATAAGTGTGAGGTGGTACCTTAGAGTTGAAATAAGCAGTTATTAAGCCCTTACTGCATGCCAGGTACTACTCTAAGCACTTTACAAATATCATCTCATCTGGTCTTCACAACAACCCTAGGTGCTATTATTATCCTCATTTTACAGTTGAGGAAGCTGAAGCAAACAGAAGTGACTTGTTCAGGGTCACACAGCTTTGTAAATGTCTGAGGCCAGATCTGACATGAGGTCTTCTTGACTCCAGGTCCTGCTTGCTATCCATTGCACCACTTCACTGCCCACATATTCTAAATGGTGGCAATAATTATTATTAACATCTTGCCCCTCAAAAAGTGTGTGGTATGCAAGGTATAAAATCAGAGAACCTGGATGCAGACCCCACTTCCAATGATTACTACTTATCTGGGCCTAGCAAGCTGAGCTTCAGTTTCCTGAGAGAAAGAAAGAGAAAGAGACAGAGAGAAGGAGGGAGAGAGAAAAGGGAGAGAGAAAGACAGAGAGAGAGAGAGACAAAGAGAGACAGAGTGATAGAGAGACAGAGACAGAAACAGAGACAGAGAGGGGAGAGAGACAGACAGACAGAGAAAGAGAGGGAGAGACAGAGACAGAGAGTCAAAGAGAGACAGAGAGACTGAGGGAGAGAGCAGAAAGAGAAAGAGAGAGAGAGAGGGAGCGACAGAGAGAGGACTGTTGTAAGGGGCAGGAGAGCAGTGAGGATTCTGTTAGGGACAAAGGTGGTAACATAGAACAGCCTGGTATATGGAAAAGAATATTCCATTTGGAGGGTGTCTTAGCTCTGATACTTACTACCTATGTGACCTTGAAGAAATTACTTTGCCTTTCTGAGTCTCAGTTTCCTTATCTGTCATATTGGGGATAAAGAGGGTAGACTAGATGGTTTCTAAGGCCTCTTCCAGTTGCAATTTCTACAAATGTCTTATATGTTAAAGCTTTCCTATTAGAGGCCCCTGGAGTCCTAGCCCCCCAGAAAGTGTTGGTCCTCAAGGCTAGGGGGTGGCTTCTCTGGTGTTCCTGCCCAATCAGCACATTCCCTTGGCAGGCTGTGATGTTGCTCATCCCTACTGGCTGTGGGGCTGGCCTGGTTCCTGGGGGAGGCTGGTGACAGATCCACGGGATTACCTCTGTCTTTCCCTGGCCGCCTCTGGTCAGCTGCCTCCCTGGAGCTGCCCTTCCCCTTCCTTGGCGAGTCTCTGAATCTGTGGGGGAAGTTCACTCTTTGCCATACACACACACATCACCAGACCCCATCGGAGGACCCCTCGCCAGGCACCAGTTGCCACCAGCACCACTTCGGGCCTCAGGCCCTGCCCAGGCCACCTTTGTACTTCTGAGTTTGGGTGACTCTACATGGAACAGCTGCTCAGGCCCCTCTCCTACTGGGGTAGGACAGGAAGTGGGGGAATCCCAGGGCCAATTAAAACTTCCCAGGGAATTAAGGTCAGTGGGATGTAATTACTCTAGTTATATGTAATGGCCTAAGTGCAGGGAGATGGAGGAGAGGGCCTCCTGTGAGCATACACCATGGACACCGTGGGCCTCTGGCTCCAGCTCCCAGGAGTCTTACCCCAGGGAATCGGGCACCTGTGGCTAGAGGAACCCTCTCAATCCCTGGGAGATGAGGGGTTAACCCTTCCTGCCTGGTCATCAGCCATGTCCTCTCCCAGCTCCTGGCATGGAACATGGAAATTCTCCCAGCCTCCAAGAGGGGAGGGCATCAAAGCTTTAAAAGGCCTTGCTTGGAGGAGAGATTTCCCAGCCTGACCCTCTCCCCCCAGCCACCCCCCACCCAGCCCCGTGATGGAACATACTAAGTATTGGGCAATAACCTTCCAGACTCTGAAAAGAACAGCCAACTTCCTCTCTTCCCTTCCCCCTACCTCCCCCCCCCCATCCTGGTCCTAATATGGGAGCCAAGGGCAAAGTCCACACCCCGAGGCAGCCCTGGGGCCCAGGGCTCAGGGTGAAGGCAGCAGCTGTCTCTGGGGAGCCTCGGGAAAGAGCTTGTGCCAGTGTGGGCTCAGGGAAGTCTCCTCCCTGCTTGTCAGTTGGCTGTGGTAGAGACAGACTGGTGTAGAAGGTCAAAGATCTAGATTTGCATTCTAGAATCCTGGGCTGGAAAAGAACTTTAGAGACCAAAAGACTCAGTTTACAGGTGAAGAAATGAGAAAAATTAAGTGACTTATCCAAGGTCACAGGGGGCATTCATAGCAGAGTCAGGATTCTAACCCAGGGTCTCTAGGTCCAAATACATCGCTTTTTTTTTTTTAAACCCTTAACTTCTGTTCATTGGCTCCTAGGTGGAAGAGTGGCAAGGGTGGGCAATGGGGGTCAAGTGACTTGCCCAGGGTCACACAGCTGGGAAGTATCTGAGGCCGGATTTGAACCTAGGACTTCCCATCTCTAGGCCTGATTCTCAATCCACTGAGCTACCCAGCTGCCCCTAAATGTCTACATTTTTAAGTGATGCTCAACATGTAGGAAGCATCTCCCAAATCCAAGGCTGCATGGATGAACACACCACAGTTCTTGCATGCAAAGACATCATGGGTGATGGTAGGGTTGGTTTGATTACAGCTCCCACAGCAAGAAGTGTGAGAGGTAAGTAGGTGGGTAGAAGGTTGGGAAGGTGGGAAGAAAGCATAGCCCCATGACAGGAATTCAGAGCTGAGGGGTTTAGCTATGTTCTTGGGTAGTTCACTAATGTGAAATGAGACCAGAAATCAAGGTTTGAATCAGACTGTGGAGGACCTTAAAACTATATTGAACTGATTGCTGAGAGGGGGTGAGGTCCGAGAAGGCTCTAGAATCCGGAGATTTCTTCCATCTTTGCCAAGAAAACTCCAAATGGTATCATGAAGAGTCAGACATGACTGAACAACGACCAAACAGCATCACAACGGATGTTTATTAGGTTCATGAAACCATGCCCTCAGGCACTTAGATCCTCATTTTCCTCATCTCTAAAATGGAAAGACAGAGTTTTCCTGCTCCCCCTAGTTATTAGTTCTCTCACATTCCTTAGAGTATCTTAT